>NC_092871.1:79470390-79682944 GCF_032062135.1 Pyxicephalus adspersus | reverse complement strand
GGGGGGGGTACCCGACTGGCCTCACGCTCGTGTACTCCAACTAACTGTCATACACTTATGCAAAACAATTTAACCTGCACCGCTGCTCTCATTGGGAACCTTGCCAGAGACCTTTAAATTGAAGGGAGTTGTTTTTTAAGCTTTTTTTTAAAGTTTTTTTAAAGCTAACCTATACTCAGAATTTTCACTTTACATAAAAGGGTAGAGAACCCCTTTATGTAGGGTAAAAAATTCTTTTAGGAACAGAATCTTGAATTGCCCTAGAAAATAGCAGCACACTCCCTTATGTGCCTGGTTCTTCTTGTACCACAGACTTCTGTCTGAAGTGTGGAACCTAAGTCTGCATACACTCATTCAATAATTGTCATTGTAAAGAATCAAAAAAACAACAAAAGAGTGCACAATGAACTAGCACTGTACATACAAACGCCGTTGTGCTCTATAAAAAGGGGAGGAGGAGAACGACGAAGTGACACCCTGCTGCTCTCCCACTCCTTCGCTTTCTTTACGATGGTTTGTGTTTCATTGTTTCGCCAGGGCGGATTCATGAAAAATGAGCGCTGTACACTCACCAGATTCTCATCTGATATCAGTCCTAAGGTGAGAATCATCTGACATATCTACGTAGCCTAAGGCACGACGCTTCTGCCAAGTCATGTGAGATTTGGTGATGCCATTAACAAGCTGCCTACTATTCCCTTTGATGGATTTTTTTTACATGAGGTAAACAAAGCCCATTAGCCCCTGCTGTTAAGGTGGCAGGTTCCATTCAGTGAGAGAACGAGGCATGATTATTTGTCATCCCATTCCCGTCACAAGAATTAAAATTAGTTTCTTTATTGTACATTGATGGTTATAATTTAAGTCAGTTAAATAAAAACAATCTACATGGAGACGATAATCGATAATCTGGTGACATATATTTTCCCTTCCTTTTTTGAAATGCAGCTTACGGAATTCAGTTACTCTTATAAAAAAAAGCCTTACAGGGAGAGTGAAGTCCCTTTATAAAAGCCACAGAAATGGTACAGACACATCAGATCTGAAGTGCAAACATTTTACTAATAAAATCTCATAGACCTAGAACAAACTGTCTGTTGAGGTCAATCCTTTAGCATCTCACAATAGCTAAAATATCAGTTTTGAGTGGTTTGATCAAAAAGCCTTTTTTTTAATAAAAAAAATAAAAAAAAGTTTGCTTTTCATTGATTGTATTCTGGTATTCTGAGTGGTTTAGCCATTTTCAATGTTAGCTTGTAAATGTAAGTCTGAACAAAATCTTTTTCTGCAACACTTTACAAGGCATTAAAAAACGTTAAATCATTATTTTTCTCCTATTTTTTGTGCTTGCTGCTTTCTGTGGGAGTCCCCTGATTTGAAAGACAATAAAATTGTGTTTTTAATGAGAACTGTAAACAAATAATATAATCACTAGCCACTTATGAATAAATTCTTCCATGTGGCCCTAGCCTGAATTCCTTTTCAGCTCCAGCTATAGAGGCAGTGCTGATTTTAGATTTTAACAACATTTTCTCTTTTTAATAACTCCTTGAACCTTGCTTAAGGCCTGATGAATCTTTTGTTCTTTATTTAAACACTTAAACATAGCTAAGAATAATAATTATCCGTATGTTAATGAACATGGATTCTGATGCTAATAATTAGGTTTCATTTTTTTTTTTACATTTTGTTTTACAAAGAGAAATAAACTCTGTAAAGTGTTCAGTATCTTTTATCTGTGCGTTCCAGTGCATTGTATCCCAAATGTAGTATATGTGACTTGTGGCTGAATGGCAACACACTGATTACCCATTAGCACCTCATGCAAGTGTGAATCTACCTATCTTTCTCCTTTTTATTTATCTGAAAATGGAGGGTGACCCTTGCCAATGGAAAGGAAACTTGTACTAAATAAATACAAAGATTTCAATTACAAACCTTTCCTTCTGAAAATAATAATTGTTTGGCTGCTTTACTGGTCTGAGGTCTTTTTAGAGTCACTGATTCTCTACAAGTATGCAAATCAGTAATATTAACTTTGTGTTTGGGTTTTAGGTCAGTGACTTGAAATATTGAGGCCAGAAACCAAGCAAACTGATTTTGTGGCAAGAACGTAGCAATTGTAGAATCCTTTTTTCTCTTAGGAAAGGTTTTCTGTCTGCTTTGGCATGTTGTAATAAATCTTGTACTGCGGCTCTGGCCAGGGCGCACCGGCCGGAGCCGCAGACCATGTCCCCCGTACAAATCCCAGGCCTCTGTCCCTGAACCTGTGATGGGATAGTGGGTGAGGTTATGTCATGATGACGTCACTGCAGGGAAGGTGTCTCCCCCTTTGATTGACACCCAGCTCCCCACGCATGCGCAGTCAGAAGCCGCTAATTTTAGTGGTCCGCGGGACTGAAAAGGTTGGCGACCATTGGGCTAAAGGATACTTGGTGCTCAAAACCAGGCAGGTTCTTTTAACTTTGCATACGTGAACGTACTTAAAGAAGGTATGATCTAAAAATTGGTAATATCAAGTTCTTAAATTTCCATCAAAGCCACTGCCATCTTTTTCCTTCTTGTTTCAGTCTGCAATCTTTAGTTGCTCTTTAGGAGCATTTTTGTGTAAGTTTTGTGTTGACCCTTCTTTAACCACCTAGCCGTTAAGCCCGACCTTTGTATGAGCAAAAAAAAACGGCTAGGATGGTTAACCCCGAGATTTTTCCCATCCATACTTATTTTTGTGTTTTTCGTTTAATTTTATTAAAAGTAATTTTTTTTTTACATGATTGTGTGTTTCAAACATTTTTTATATTCATTATTTTTACTAGAACCCTGTTCGAACATATTTCTTTAAGTTACAGGTCTACAATTTAAAAAACAATTCATAAAAACCTGTGACGCTTTTGGTACAGAAATCTAGACATCAGTGTAACGCTCAGGTGGTTAATAGTAGAATTTTTATGAAAATAGGGGATCAATTTTTTTCTGTTTGTCACAGATGAATGCTGAGGAAATGACACAACTTGTATTTTTGTTGTATTCCTTTTTTATTACAAGTTTTAACCTAAGCAGCCTGCATTCTGAGAAGACACAGAGGGCCTGGCCCACAACCTCAAGTGTTGGAGGAAAGAGGAGAGCTCCTATAATAGTATTAGGAAAAATGTTTGTTTTTTTTTGTAAGGAAACCTAAAACATTTAAATTTTGTTAGTGTAGGGGAAGTAAAACTGGCAGGATAGTTTTGTCATTTACAGGCTAAACTCGGGATACTCGCCTGTCCCTGTACTGTTGCAGCCTCCACCATCTTTTACCACCCCCGTCCTGGCACCGACAGATGGGTGTCATTGTGGTAGTTAAGAATACTTATTGCAGAATAGACATTGTCTTTTCTGCAATTAGAATTTGATGGAACTATGTCTTTTTTTCCAACCTGACTTTCTATGTAACTATGCAACTTTAACATGAAATAAAATAAATTGCCAAGTGCAGATTTTATAATCTCAGTCTCGTGAGGGAGATTTGTTTTGTCTGGTGTTTAAAAATTTTTTTTTACCTCAATAAAAACAAACATTCTTCTGCAAACACTCTGCTACTTGTGGCTGTCTTTCAAGTAATATGGTGGGCAGCAGTAATGTTATGGTTTTCATTATGCACGCTATTTCTTGAGTAGTGTAAAGCAATGTTGTGATCTGATATTGAGGTTAATTGGGTTTTCCTGTGTGAAATGTGTGTGCATCATATGCATTTTGCAGTGATATACAGGAACCGAAGCATATGTCCTCCAAGACAAAGTGCATCAATGTGATAGGTTCATAAAATTATATAAAAAAATAATTTGATCTTGTCATTGTGTCCCCAAGTAACACAGCTGTAAAAATCTATTATACTTCACCTACAACAATACAAAACTGGCATATGGGTCTTGCTATAGTGTAGCCATACAATTTATTATATGTATTAATATTATAATAACATATAATAATATTGGGGATAGAGTTTTACATATCTGTTTTCCTTATTAAAATATTTATGCTGATTTTCTCACTTTTGCTGCATTTTCTGAAGAATACAAATTTTTATTTTTTATTTTCCTTTGTTCCACAAAAGGCTTATCTCACCTGTGTCTTTCCAAATAATTAGATGTAGAGGTGGGTTATGCCAAAAGCCTACTTGGAGTCTCACACTTTTTTCAAATCTTTTTATAGTACTCTGCCTCCCTATATTTTATTTTGTGACTGATTTTTGCTCATGAATCTCCTCAAAAAAATAGCTTTTTTACTTCTCATTAAAAATGCTGCCTCGCTCCCTGTTTTGGCATAGTTGAGAAAGAGAGGGAGTGTGTCTGATCAGGTATTATATGATATTATTGCTAGCACTGGGCAGAAAAGGAAAAAAAAAAAAAAGATTACTTTTAGTCAAACTGAATTTATAAATAATCATATTTAACAAAGTGTCAGAAACTATATGCAGAACAGGCTTTCCTGTTTGTGGGGGAATGGGGGCAAACAAATTTAAATTATTTAGGAAAAATCAGGGTCTGTATATAACCCTAAGTGTCTGACTAATCTAGATCACTGTCTTGCTGGAGTAATGCAGCCTTCCACAGGAGCTTCTTTCAGTGGTCTACTTGGGCTACCTGTTTGGTCTTTGTCTCTTAGACAGCTGTAAGACCAAAAAATTGAGCTAGCACCTAAGGCTGCCAATGGCCTTTGCCAATTCCGTGGCAAGGGCTTAGAGTTGTTAGCCTGCAACAGAAAGAACTGTTACTTGCAGGGTCTCTGGGCATGAAATTTTACAACCAAGTTTAAAAAAATATTGTCCCGGGAAAACTATGCTGTAAGCCTTGATGACATGATAGCTTTGGGGACCAGCATAAATTATGCTACGTGTGTTGGCGTAATGCAGTTCGATTTGCTATAAAAAGCACCCCAACAGACATTGCATGCAATGCAGCATGCTGCAAGAAATAGCACATGCTCCTTTTTTAACGTGTTAGGCAGCCTATTAAAATAAATGAGTTGCAAAAATGAAACATGCATTTTTGCATTGCATTACTGTAAATGGGCCCTTTAAAATATCTTTTAAATTCACAGTACTGATGAGAGGTTTAGCACTTCTTTTTATTGGTTAGAGACTTCAGGGAAAATATATGAACCCTGAGATGTCAACTGCAGAATATATTAGCCGCTGCATGTTTATATCCCACAAAGTACAAGTAGTCCCCGCGTTAAGGACATTTAACATACGGACGACTTCTAGATACTAACGGGGCTTCCCTTCTTACTCATGTGCAGAATGGAGGCTTGATGGGGGGTGGTTTGAATGACTTGCAGAAGTCTTTTGCGGTTCTGCAAGCTCTTGTAACTCTGTAACCCCTTTAGAAGTAATCCCGAGTGTGACTCGGGGTGGATTTTCGATGCAAAAAGCGGTAATCCCGAGTCACACTCGGGGTCGCCTAAAACAAAAAAAAACACCTTATTCCGTTGTCATCTCCCGGCATCCTGCTGGTCCCTGCAGCTCCTCCGGACACATCTTCTCTTTTCGATCTTCCGGCGTGTGCAGAGACATTCTCCGGGATTTTCTGGTGACGTTGGCACATGCATTGGTGCCGGCAGGAAATTCATATAATTTTGCATTGGATTCAATACAAATTAGCTGTATTGAGTCCAATACAAAGAAATCTTTATATAATTTATATATAATTATGTACATTATATATGCTACTGTAGTTATATTACGTTTCACAATTTTCTTTACCAGTTTTTTGTATTTTTTTATTTAAAAAATTATTAAATTTATTTTAATTTTATATTTCGGTGAGTTATACCTAAGAATTATAGGCCTACAATGTAAAATAAATTTCCATGCAAAAAAATGTAATGCTTTTTGCATGGAAATACGAACAGAATTAGAACACTAGGGGGGTTAATGACCAAGACAAACTCTGCAGTTGTTTCTTTTTGCATATCAAAGCGCAGCTTGCTCCAGAAGTTAATGAATGTCTAGGCTCAATAAGGTTTTTATTTTTTTGCTTTGTGATTAATTCACAGTAAGGATTTTCTACAGTACCTACACCACGCTGCCTAATAATATGTTGAGACAAACATATTTCCTAATTGCATTTATTAAAATAATGTACTTATTCCAACTTACATACAAATTCAGCTTAAGAACAAACCTACAGTCCCTATTTCGTATGTAACTCGGGGACTGTCTGTACTGGGTAATAGGGTTTCTATCCCCTTCTGGATTGCCCTACCTTTCTACTCCTATAGCTCTCCTTGTCTGCTTCCTTGTTTCTTGTCCTACCTCTTGTGTGTGTGTGTGTGTGTGTGTGTGTGTGTGTCTCTCTTACCGTTAATTACCCCAAAGGTGTCCTGTGGGTAAATAGTTTTCAATCTTCAGTTTAAATAGCAATGTTACCTTGTTCCCTTTTGGGTTTACAGTGTTTTTCTATGTTTGTAGTTGCATTTGTAGTAGACTGGTTCAGGTTTGCATTTATCAATTATGCACGAGTGCTTTCTTTTTGTATATGTGTAAAGAACATGAGGTAGAATACCCTTAGGGGAAATATTTTATAAACATTTTCTCAGAATTCAAACATCTTTGAGGATTTACACAATAGTCCTGATTTATTACAGCACTCCATAACTGGAGAAAATAAACTCTCATGGGGGAACCTGGGTGACCCAGCAAACCTGGAACAGATCTGGTCCAGGGCTAAAAACACTTGCCAGGTAATTGCTTGATTTTTAGTAAACACATTTCAGGTTTGCTGGATCACACAGGTTCCCATGATAGTCTGTTATCTTAAGTCCTTGAGAAATTTAATAAATCAGGCCCATTGTGTAAATCTTTAAAAGCTGTGCAAATCCTAAAACATTTGTAAATAATTTTTATGTTGATTTTTCAACTTTTATCCCTTGGTGTTCAGGAAAGTTCATGTACAAGGATGTTAAATCAATGAACTGCAACTTTTATTTATTTTATTTTTTGTCTAGTCATTTTCTTACTCTACACTCAATTAAAGCAGAAATATATATATATATATATATATATATATATATATATATATATATAAAAACACTTCTTACCTTGACTTTCAGGTGGCGTAGCCTGCTGTAAAACAAAGTGCCATACTTGCTGCACATGCAAATAAAATTATGGTTATAGGTCTGCTTTAATAGCAATCACTGAAGTGTTTTAGCATCAGTTTGTATGTTTTAATTTCTGCTTCTAACTAATGTTGCAGTTCTGTTCAGAGTGAAAACATTACAGTATATTTGATTTGTGCTTGCATTTAAATATTGCTGATGGTTCAGTATTTTCAAGGTACCATTTAATATTTGATTTTTGCTCAGTGTTGGTATTGATCTTGCATTGCTTTTACTGCTTGTAAAAAAGTGAATGCGGCTGACCTGCAAAGAGAAGCATTAATGCTTGCCATGTCTGCTGCCAAACTTCCTAAAAAACATTTCTGGGACTGCCGAATGCTTACATTCTTCACTAAGAACAACGGACCTTCCACTGATCCCTAGGTCACTACAGGACCCAGGTGCCAGTGAATGGAGCCAGTGGGAGACAAAGCATCAGATATATACAAAAGTGTGACAAATGCTGAATACAGGTCAGCAATGATTTAGCTAAAGTACATTGGTGCAATTTCTGCAGGCCAGCAAGTACCGAGTAGCTTGACAATTTCTGTTTCTAAATAATGAGCGGCTGTAGTACTTAAACTGCAAATGGCAAATATAGCGATATGCACACTATAAAATGAACATTGTGTTGTAATGATGTGTGAAATGTGACATAGGAACATCTAGTTATGATATTATAAAACAAATCTTGGTCATCTCTTTGTGTGGAAATTGATGGAAGGTGAATCATATATCCTGATGCTTTCTATTATGAAAGCAGAAAAAAACAAAAAAAGATGTATTCAATTATTCACAATGACAACTTTTGTCTACATTTTGAACAGTAACCCCGGAAAATGTGCAAAACTTGCATTTTGCTTGACAGTTTAAGGCGGACTTTAGTATAAATATGGAGAGAACTGAAGGTTTCTATTTAGTAAATGGTAGCCTTTATAATTTTTTTTTTTTACAATCCTTCTTTGTGCAAATTAGAGAATGCAAATAAATATTTGTGCTTTGGTCAATTTGGATAATATTTGTTCTGATTCTGTGTTGCAGGTTCAATTAAAAAGCAACAGATAGGTATAGTTCACAAATATTACAAACCAATCTATTTTATGCTTCCTGTTTATGTGAAGTTGGTTTGTTACAGCTGCATTGTTCCTCCTGTATTCACCTTTTCAATATTTGCAAGCAATAACAAAATCAGCTACATTGTGAGTCTGTGCTGTACTTGTTATAGAGATCTTACTTGTTATACAAGGATTTTTTTCCTGATTAAAAGTAAATTGCATCCTATGTTTTGGAGTTCTTGTGTACCTTCTGAATTTATCTCATTAAAATGTTTGTCTCCATGATCAATGATTTAAAACAAATTAGACTGTTTGTATCCCTTTTTTCCCCCTATATAGTTTTACAAAAAGCAAGGAAAGGAAGGGATTCTCCCAATTCCAAACGTCAAAGGTCCTAAAGATGGGATATGCTTGTAATATATATGTATGCATGTTTTATTCGATAGACTTGATGGTGACTTGGTTGCTCAATATCTGTGAGGTTCTCTTTTTTTTTTTTTTTTTAGATCTATATTTTTACTATTTTACTGCTGTCAGGCATTGTGCATCCTCACTAAAAGGAGATTCACCCTTGAATTGACCAATATCATACGGACAAAAAGTAATATGAGATCAGAAGCACCTTGTTTGTGATTGTGTGTGTATGTGTAATAAATAAATGAATATATATATATAATTAGGTGCATGTTTGGCTAGTTATGTTGCAGTTAATGTGTCCTTACTGAGTTGGTCTTGTTAGGCTGTGACAGGCTTAACCATAAACTCTTAACCATAATATATCTCTAATACAATATAATACATATCTCTCAAAAGGATTCTAGATCATTTATAAGTCAGAAGAACCTCATAATGTGTGCTGCTTTCGGCCCCAACCTGTGAAATTGAGAAATTGTAATTCTACTGTTTTAAAAAAAAATAGTCACTGGGAAATGTCTTTAGGGTTTTCGGTAAACAATGACTTGAGTAGCTATTGGCTAGTGTTCCACATACTGGGTCAAAAGCATAAAATTCAATTAGCACCCTTCAACCTGCAATATGTATGTTAAAATTTCCCTGGCACAGTGCCCTGTGTGAAAGATTTACTGATATTCTTTTACATGCTTTAGAACCAGCAGTGGACACTTGGATTGCCTGTCTAACAGGAACGAATAAGAGTAGTTTTTGATCATGTTGCAGAAAAGCACAGGCAATGTCCCTCCGGCAATAATCCCTTCTGTTCAGCATTATGTTCATCGTAGGTGAGCAAACCTATAATGTTTTTTTTAGTTATTTGCTATTTTAATCTTTGACCAGGTCTATTCCAAGTTTCCAGGATAAAATATATTTTATTCTGGTAACTTTAATGATAGTATTCAGTATTTATATTTTTTTCACCCCAGTAAACAGGGGTTGCAACAAACTAGAACACTGCTAGAGGTGCTTAAGAATATAATATTGACATAGTATTTTAGGGCCTTTTTGCACAAATGTGGGGTGTTAGCACAGATATGTTGACTCATGTTACATGCTAATAACTAAAAAGGGGAAATATTTCTAGCAGCCCAGGTTCATTATCAAGTTGTGTTGATAAAAAAATGAATGGCACCTCACCGCACGGAATCACACATCCTTTGACATTATGTGCCATTTAAAATTAATGGCACCACAGCACACGAACACATGTAACACACATGATACAGTGTAAATGGACCTTTAGTGTTTGCTTACATTTTTGCAAACACTGACAACAGCTGTTTCTTTCTGTCAGACTTGAAATAGCTAAATAGCTGCTATGATACACAGTGCAGAGTCTCAGATATCACACTGAAAGGGGATCTGACATCAAGGTATGCCCTAGGTGCCTAATTTACTAATCTCAGACATGTGATTTACATTGTAAACAATCACAAAAATGTCATTCGTAATACAAAATGTATTTTATAAATTGTGTGTATTGTAAAAAAACATACAGTGAGAGGTAATTGAGAAGGCAGTACAGTGTTATGTAGGAAGGTACAGGTTAGGGGATGCATCGTCTATCTTTCCTAGAACCTACGAACCTTAAAAATGAATGTAAAGAAAAGGTTGATATCCATAATCTAGGATTTGATAGTGTTGGGGGGAGGGGGGAGAGTTGGGAGAGCGCAAGGAACCAGGTTTTGCAAATTGTGTTATGCGCAAAGAATAGTACCGTATTGTGGGGGGTAAAAGATGGACTAAAGAAAATTTGAGACCAGTAACCTTGAATGTCCAAGTAACTGTAAAATGGTGCCTAGGTTGGCAATAGCAGGACATAGATTCTGTGTACAAACAAGTAAGCTCATTCACAAGATTGGGAGATCTCAATCTAATGTGCTTTAGTTTTCTAAAATGAGGACTACAAATCCACTCGTTTTCTGTTCTAATGTGTTCTCCAGGGTTGGGATTCTGTCCTAAAATACATTTGTACTAAACTTAGCTTTTTTTTTTTTTTTTTTTTTTTTTTTTTTTTTAAGGGAAGAAAAAACAGAAGACCAGAAAGACAAACCACCAAAACTCAGGAAAGTTAAAAAGGATAAAAGCAATGATGGGGAGCTATCTGAAGAAGCCCATCCATCAACACAGCAGTCGGATGAACCCACTGAAGCACGGAAAGCTGAAGAACCTGAAAGCACAGTGGCTGCTGCACCTGCTGTCTCTGAAGCTTCTGCCTTCCCTAAGCAAAGGCGGTCTGTTATTAGAGATAGGGGACCTATGTACGATGATCCAACTCTTCCTGAAGGCTGGACGAGAAAGCTTAAGCAGAGGAAGTCGGGACGCTCAGCTGGAAAATATGATGTTTATTTGATCAAGTAAGTGAGTAGTTTATGATTTCTAATGCAGATTTGGCCTTTTACAACAGGTAATAAAACTGCAGAAACAGTGTGGGGAAGATGGGCAATGACACTTTTTCTATCTTCTTCAAGGTGTAATGTATTCTAAAATATACAAATCACTCATATACTTGCCTGTTTCTTCAGACTAGCCCATTCTCCTTGGATGCAGTTTTTAAAAAAAAAACAGGGTTCTCGTCCCCTTTGTTTATTTAAATCATGCTGCCATATATTTAGAGTACTTGCTGTGCCTGTGTAGTAACATCTCGTGAGGTGTTATGGATAACTTTGGAATGGCCTTGTAGAATCCTATGGAAAGCTTCTGTGAATGACACAACAAGGGAACTGATGATCTGCAGAGGCTGTGATTTTCAGTAAGTATGTTTTGGAGACGACGTAGGTGGGCTAAATTAGCATTGGGGAGGTAATAGGTGCAATTTTTCTAGATATAATTTTAACCAGAAGGTATAATACATTCAACTTATCTGACTATCCCTATATTATAAATTGCTCTGTGCGGTAAATTTCCCTCCTATATTTACTAAACCTAAAGTGCCCCAGTGTATGATGCATTTTTCTAAAACACTTACCCACAACCTGTTTCTAAGCACACATAGTTTAACAATACTGTCACTTTGCATATTTATTCAAAACTTTTGCTTTGTGGTTCTAACCTAGTGTAAGCTTTGTGTTACACTGGGTTAATAATGCCATCCTCCCTGTGAAAAGATGAAAAAAAAAAAGTGTTTGAGAAGTGTTTGTGAATAGTCAAACCCTACTGCTGGATGCTGTGGCTGCTATGGTGGAACTCTAGGCAATGAAGATTTATAAAGTTTGGTTACTATATCATGAATACATGCACAAAACTTTTATTTTCCAGTCCTCCCACCAAGCGCTTATTCAGATTAACCGCTAAATATGCAGATAAAATAGAATTATTTTTGTGATTCTATCTACTAGAGGGTTTGTACAGCCAAACTTGTGGTTTACCACTAATAGAGAGGTGACTCTGTCTCTCATCAGCATTAATACTTATGTTTATTTAGCAGAGATTCAGTAAGCAGCAATGCTGAATCACAAAATTATTTTTTTTTTTTGGCTGCACAGATAAAGTCCTTTAGCGGTAAAACCTAAAATATATAGGTGTTTTGACTGTGTATTTACTGGTTTACCTTTAACTATTTGGGGTCCTAGCTACAGTATAGCCTCAGTGATGTAAATATTGGGCAAAACAATCATGAGAAAACATGCATGTGCTGCAAACAGCTATTTTTTTGGAACGATTGTTGCATCTGCTTGCAGTCAATATTCATTAAAACGCTGTAAATATTTGCAAAGCCTCAATGCAGCAACTGATAGGATCTTCTAAAGTTAGAAACAACAAAAAAGGCAAAAAAGAAAAGAAAAGGCTTGTTTTTTTGTATTACTTTGATAACTTAAAGTGGAACTAAACACAGTCGATGCCCACCATTATCTTCTTCCTTATTATTTTCTACATTACAGTCTTCAGCCATCTTTGTTAGCTCGGCCAAGGGAAATTTGATGGCACAGCACCAACAAGGCAGGTAAAAATAGATATTGCAGAAGGGACAACCCCTGTCCCTTTTGCAATAAACACATGCCTGATTGCCTGTTTTTAAAATGGAACTTTGTTCCGTTTTATAATAAAGTAAAGATAGGACACAAGAGATCTTTTTATATAATATAATTAGATACTGGCACATAAAAATTTTCAGGCCAGCTATGAACCCCCTCTCACTACCAGCACGCCTCAGTTTTATTCCATTACCATTGTAAGATGGTTCCTTCTCCGGTAGGCCAACAAATTGAAGTTTCTTTTCAACTCACTAAGTATATGGGTGTTCACCGTGCATCATTCATGCAATTTGTTTTGACTTTCTGCAGCATCACCCTCATCTGTTTTCCAGCTACCTCCCTATGGTAAGGCCAGTATCATCTTCAAAGAGTATGGAGCCCAGAGCAATAACAGTGTTTGCCCTGTGCTTAGTTTTTAGGGGCCACTTACCGTGAATAGCTGTAACAGGCTTGCATGACCAGCCAACCTGAGATGCACTAAATTTGTCTTTACCACAAGAGATCCTTAGTTTATTAGTAAGGTAAAAAAACCTTTATTATTTGTATCTGGGCTCTCTGAGAAGCTGGTAACCTGGTTTATTTTTCCAAGGACTCTGCTACAAGTCAAGCTAGTATACTAGGGAGCCCAGGACAGATAGAGAGCCACGACAGTGCTCTGCCTGTCAGTTTCTGTTTGCACGGACTTGGTATCTTCGGCAATTATTTTCTTTTTTCGGAAAATTTTTCTGTGCATTTTGGATTTTCTGTTACTCCAGAGGCCTTGTCTTGTCCCTCGTACAGTAAGTACAACTGCACCCCTAGCCCTTTTTTCGTAGCAATTTAGTTTTCCCTTTTATGCCTTGCAGGCTAAAGACAGATCACGCTGAACATTTTCTCTGCAGGACCAGAATTACCTTGTGTAAACTACTTTTTCCCTTTAGGGACCCGCTCTGACCCACAGTCATGGTTGACTAGGTGACTTGAATCAGCAGAGCGTATTATATTATTGAACACCAGGCCAATATACCCATAAAAAGTTTATGGTGCATGCAAAGAGTTCAGGAGTATGGTGTGTGTAACCTACAGAGTGTAGCGGGAAAATAGGATACATCACATACAACCTCGAAAACAAAGTGCAGGTCACCAACTCTATTCATAGCATAGCAGTACCTCTTTTGAGACATTTTAACAACACCCTCGTACGTACGTAAACCCACATTCACAATCACCCACACATGCATGTACACATACTGGCACGCTACATACATCCTGGCTGTCTCTGCAGTCCCTTCATTTCCTTGGGCTCTGGCCCCTTCAGAACTCTGGTACACAGCAACCCTAAAGCTGCATACACACACGTCAAATTTGGCGTGTGTACAGCCCGCGTCGTTCTTTTGGATCCGTCCATTACGATGAACTTGTAATAAAAGGGAATGGGGAGAGCGTGCAGCAGGGTGCCGCTCCGTCGCTCTACCCCTCCCCTTTCTATAGAGCAGAACGGTGCTGTATGTACAGCACTCGTTCATGCATCGAGCAGTTCTTATCGTTGAAAAGGATCATAAATGATCCTTTCCAATTACAAGAATTGCACATGTGTACGCAGCTTTACTTGTAAATAAAGCCAGGACGTTACATATTACTCGGATACTCTGCCAAGCTCTGACACAGATGGTGTAATTTACATTTGAGCCCTGCAAATGAAGTAAGTTTTGGGAGACTTTTTAATGCAAGCTTTGCTTACAATCTTATGGCAAGTAAACTTTTAATAATAAATACATTAATTGAATAGAAGCAAAAATCAAAATGGACATGTTTTTTTTTTTTTTTTTTATACGCAACAGTGCTAATTGTATTCAGTGATAACACTCATAGAATACATAATCATGGTGGTGCAAAATCAAATGTACATAATAACATGAATTTAGATCTTTTTTGTACTAGACAAAGGTAACCTATGTCTTGAATGTAGAAAGTTCAGTATATCAACTGCAAACACATGAACAGTAATCATTTTTCATGACACAGTAGAGCTGTGGCTCCCCCCTTTCTCTCTCTTCTCCAGAGAGATCTGCCTGGAATACCCTTTGTGTCAGCGGTCGCTAACCGGTGCGCGAAAATTTTGGTGGTCCGCAGCTCTGGCCAGTGCACGCCCGAGTGGGGAGGACACCAGCTACAGCCGCGGACCATGTTCCCCATGCAGATACCAGGCTCAGGGAAGTAGGTGGGTTGTGTCATTATGAGGTCACTATGGGTGACTTTAAGTGACACCCAGCTCCCCGTGCATGCAATGAAAAGGTTGGCGACCACTGCTTTATGTTATGTAATTAAGTAACCTACTAGGAGTGTTTCCTGATTGAGACCTATACTTGTTTTCATATTTACAACTGCTATATCAAACGCACAGCTACCCCTGAAGAAGCCCTCGTTCGGGCGAAACACGTCGGGTTCGGCTTTCTCGAGCTACGTGTCACCTCCCTACTATACTGTTCATGTGATTGCAGTTGATATACTGAACTTTCTACATTCATGACGTAGGTTACCTTTGTCCAGTACAAATAGAAGGGCAAGTTTTCCACTCTGCGCCATCTAAATGCATGTTATTGTGTACATTTGATTTTGCACCACTGTGATTATGTATTCTTTGAGTGTTATTACTGAATACAATTCGCACTATTGCCTATAAAAAAAAAAAAAAAAAGTGTCCATTTTCTTTTTTTCTTCTGTATAATCGGGGATGGCACAATCCCTGCTAAGGGATATTGAATGAACCTCAGTTCATCACCTTTACTAGGAAGTTCTCTGCTACAATAATTTTTATTTGGAACATTAATTGAATAGTGTTTTTTATAGCTACTAGAAGTATGCTTTAAATCAAATGATGGTGTGTTCCAGAGACTTGCTATCAGATTAGATGATAACTAATGTATGTTTTGACATACAGAAAGTCTAGAAAAGAGAAAAAAAAAATAGAAAAAGAATTACAACAAGCTCAAATGAGTGCAATGGGCTGGTAACAAAAAAAAATGAAATGTTTTCATTTACTTTTAATATCCACATATACAGTGCTGTCATTGTGTCTGGATTCTCCTGTGCTTGGTGTCACAAGGGTCCTCCACCATATTTACGGCATATTTTAAGGAACTGTTACTGTGTCTGTAGATGTTGATTCGCATAGCTCATCTGCTTGTTTTTGATGAATGCAGTGAAACTGGTAAAATATTTTTTATCTAAATCTGATACCATCATGCCTGTGGATGCAACTTGCTGTTTATTCCCCTTAAAGAAAACATGTCACAGACAGAAAATTTAGGAAGAACTATGATAAAAAAAAGCAAATTAAAAGGTTTGAGTATAACCTGCATGTCAAAGTAATTTAGTCTCATTTGACTGAAAAGATATGCAAATCTCAACGTAAAGTCAAACCTGGTCTTGTCCCATTGTACAACCTGAACTTTCCAATCATTTCTTTATTGTTATGGGCAGCTCCGTTGACCAATCGATAAGCTGGGAATGCAGCAGAGACATTCAATCCTGATTTTTATGCAACTTCAGCTATGTTTACCTCTGTATCTGATGGTTGCTACATTCCTTTTTTATTGAAGCAGCATGTCCAATAAATAATAAATTCTCTGATATAATTGGGTTCGAATTGCCCGGGTTGCTGCATGCTGTAATTAAATTATACAACTACTTCCCTGCTAGCATGGCAGAGGGGTTAAAATGTACCAAAATAAGGCGGCAGGTCCCTAGCAAAATAAAAAGAAGATAATGATATAATAATCCCCATCTCCACTGGTGTGGAGGGTTTTGATTTTTATCCAGTGTAACAAAATAATGGTACCTGTGGTAACGACATACATGGAGAATCTAGCAAATGAGTATAAACATGTATTTTTCTTATTGGTAAAGGGAAGATAAGTTTTCATATAAAGCAATGCCTACTTTGTCATAAAGATGACGCTCACTCAGCAGGAGCTTAGGCTTACACCATTGCATTACATTTGCTGTTTTAGCATAATTAAATAGAATGATGTACTGCAGTGAGCTGTACCACTATTCTGTCTCCCTCTCTCTCTTTTTTTTATCTATTATTATTTACTCCGTCATTGCTTTTGTTAATAATCATGGCAGTCGGTAAAAGAGAAGCATTAAAGCAAAAAAAAAAAAATACACTGAGGCTTAAGGAGTGAAAAAGGAGTTTAGGAGTGAAAAAGGAATCATTTTTTTTCCTGGGAAATTCTTAAACAAGATATGTTGCAAAATAAAATTTGACAGGCCCATTTAGACCAATATGCTATGTTAGGCATTCGGTTCACTTGAAAGGGCTGCCTAACACCCCAAATGCAAAGGAAAAGTGTAATGCTTGTGTGCACAGGGTGGGGACATTGAGGTGCCGTTAGGAAATAATCACACGACATTGCACAGACAAACAGTATAACTGGTATTAAAAGGCACAGTAGGGCTTTAGGTAGCTTATAATTTTTTTAAAATTTGTATTATGATATGCTCGCTCTTTGAGGCCTCTCTGTTTTGTTTTTCTTCAGTACAAAAAAACTGACACAGCAATGACAATATAAAGACATTTGCCTTAATACAATACTTTTAACCTTGTCAGACAGCACCACCTACAGGCTATTAGAAAGTGTACACCTAGTTAGGAAGTATTTCAACAAACGGATCTTCTATACCATTGGCTACCAACCTTTTGGTTGTCACAGATCACTAATTTCATGGACTCTGCACCGCACATGCGAGCCGTGTGTCACTCAAAGGGGAAGAAACTTCCCCCAGAGTGACGTCATGATGTTAGAACACGCCCACTCTCCCATTGCAGGCCTGAAAGTCAGTGGATTGTGTCCAGAGACACAACCTGCCCACCGCCCTCAGCCTGCGATCCCTACGGGGGACACGGTCCATGGCTTTGAACAGTGCACCCCCCCCAGCGGGGTCCCTCACCTGACCCCGCTGGGGGCCCCACTGGCCAGAGCCACGGACCACAACAATTTTGTCGCAGACCACCGGTTGGTGACCGCTACTCTATACCAGTGGTCACCAACTGGTGTTCCATGGAGAAAATTTTGGTGGTCCACAGAAAAATTACCTGGCCCCCCGGATCATGTTCCCCCCAGGATATTTAGCAAGCAGGTCTGAGCCTGCGATGGGAGAGTGGGCAGGTTCCTGCATCATCATGTCACTCAGGGGTGAGTTCCTTCCCCTTTGAGTGACACACTGCTCCGTGCGGGATATAAAATTATGAATTTAGTGGTCCGTGAGGTCTGAAAGATTGCCCAGACCTGCTCTGTCCAGCAATTTTTCCTCTACAAGTAACTTCTAATTTTTCATGCATTAGCTTAAAGTGTATATGGTAAATGTTATATATCATACTGTATCTTGCTAAAGTTTACATGCTTTTATGCAAGGTACACACTGCTCAATATGCTTTATGTTTGTTAATCTGTTTTTTCCCCCCTCTTTTTTTAATAGCCCCGGTGGAAAAGCTTTTCGGTCCAAAGTTGAGCTAATAGCATACTTTCAAAAAGTAGGCGACACATCCCTCGACCCCAATGATTTTGATTTTACTGTAACCGGAAGAGGAAGTCCCTCTCGAAGGGAACAGAGGCAGCCGAAAAAACCCAAGGCTCCAAAACCTACCGGCACTGGCCGAGGAAGGGGAAGACCAAAAGGAAGTGGGAAGGCAAAGCAGGCTGTCAAACTAGAGGGAGTTCAGGTTAAGAGAGTAGTTGAAAAGACTCCAGGAAAGCTTCTCGTCAAAATGCCTTTATCTGGAAAAGAAGAACCTGATGCTACCACATCAGAACAGGTCCTTGTCATTAAGCGCCCAGGCAGAAAGAGAAAAATAGAAATTGACCCATCGCCAGCCCCGAAAAAACGGGGCCGCAAGCCAGGCAGTGCCAGCGCTGCAGCTGCCGCAGCAGCCGAAGCCGCAAAGAAAAAAGCAATTAAAGAGTCTTCCGTTAAGCCCCTCTTAGAAACTGTATTACCAATAAAGAAACGTAAGACACGGGAAACTGTGAGTCTAGAGGTTAAAGAGACTGAGACCCCGGTGATTCCATCTTCTGTCACAGAAAAGAGCGCAAAAGTACAGAAACCTGCAAAAAGTCCAGAAAGCAAAAGTATAGAAAGTAGCCCGAAAAGCAGAAGCACTCTGCCCAAAAAGGAGCAGCAGCATCACCACCACCATCATCATCACCACCACCACCACTCCGAATCCAAGGCATCCACAACTAGCCCTGATCCAGAGACTTCAAAGGACAGTGTAAGTGCCCAGGAGCCACAGGACTTAAGTGTCAAAATTTGCAAAGAGGACAAAGTACCTGAGAGCGACGGTTGTACACAGGAGCCGTCTAAGACTCAGCCTGCAGATAAGTGCAGAAACAGAGGGGAAGGTGAACGAAAAGACATTGTTTCTTCATCTGTACAACGGCCGAGCAGGGAGGAATCTGTTGACACCAGAACACCGGTGACCGAAAGAGTTAGTTAACTTTAAGAATTTTAAAAAGAAAAAAAAAAAACAGTTAAATAAAAGGCAGCTGTTGTCTCTTCTCCTTGTGGGTAGGGCTCTGACAACGCTTCCCTATAATTGAAGTAAAGAAAAGTCTATTTTTCCTCCTGTAGCTTGGAGTTTCGTAGCTTCAGGATGGGAGTGAATGTCAGTTGTGGATCTTTTTAATACCGACGAGCACAGTGAGTCAGGGGTGAAGACTTCTAACAGAGACAGAAGCAGCTTTGCACTTTTTTTTATACTAAATAGGCTCCTTTGAACATGGCTTACTCTGCATCATACTACTGACCAAGGTGGGCTGTCTCCTTAACTTTTTAGGTATGCCAACTTAAGCTTTTGCTCCTGTTTAGCACACTCCAGTCCCCGTGCCATCTGTAGTGGCATTCGTCTTGCTGCAGATCAAAGTCTCGCATAGTTACTTTACCTGTGGTAAATAAAAAAAAGAAAGGGGTTTGATTTAGACCAGACCACAGTATTGCCAAATGATTGTGTCCCATGGACTGAGCCAGGGTATACAGAAGCCTTTTATCCTTTTTAAAAGGGTACCATATCTGCCATTTATACACTTAGATCTTTACCCAATGCTATCTTAATTCTCCTTTATAGTTTTCAGTGGCAGCTGGCATATATTTAAAGGCTATGTATATATTTTTGTTATTCTTGTGACTTCAGTACATGGTTAGTCATATAACTGAAGGGGGAATTTAAACTTGTAGTGTGAGTCCTTGAGTATTTCATTGAGTATATACTGTTTGAAAGACTATTTTTTATTAAATTACCCCAGCTCCTTAAAAAAATAAAAATGGTGATTTGGTCTATAAAATGGTGGCAGATTGGCAATAAGTTATTTTACTCAGAAACAAAGAAGTGAAAGTGGAAAGGGATTTTAGGAGACCAAGGATGTTTCTTGTAGTTAGTGATAATTTCAATTGTCATTTAGGATGACTTGTGTAAAGAACTGTCAGTAACATTTGTCATATGTGAGGATACTTGCAGAAACACTCAAAGAGTCACAGATTTCCTTGAGATTTAAAGAATATTTGTATGATTAGATTCCAAAAGTCCTGAGATGACCACCAATAATGACATTTAATTAATCATAAAAAAAAAGAAAAAAAATGCAATAAAATGTGAATTGCTAACACATTTACATGATTTTTCACCTCCTTCGTCTCCCTTTGGTGAGGATTGTAAAAATTTTCTGACATAAACAGGAACCCTACATACTTTTGTGCTGCATTATTGCACCAAAAAAATCCATTCACTATTTTGTGTAACAGCACAATAAATGAATTGTACTGTGCTTGCACGAACATCCTTTAGCAGAGTATTTAGAATTAATTGCACTGCGTCTCACTCAAGTTTCAATTGTGTCAGTGAGGCAATAGAGAACAATTAAATGTAAATGTGAAAAAATATGATTTCTCTGCACTAAACATTTTACCAATGAACTCACCCTAAACTGCTACATTGATAAAAATGACACGTGCAATTTATTCACGATAGCATGTGTGATCTGCATCACAATTTGTACAAAATACTTTTTTTTAAAAAATATAGTTGATTTTTTTTTTTATATGTAAAATAATTAATGTTCTCAGACTTTTGGCTTCTACTGCATACAGTTCTTTTAGAGAGTCATTGTTAAGAATTAAACCAACCTTGAGGACGCTGTAAATGAAGCTCATGGTGTGTGTACTAGTTCAGGAGTGGTAAAGCTGATACCTTGTCCTGTTACCTTAATATACAAACTGAAGCAAATGGCTCACATCAAAGCTGTTTTGTCTTTTTACCAAGTAAAATCAAGGAAGGCAATTGTATCTCAGGATTGGCAACATTTTACAACTATAAGGGAAATCGATACTAAATGCTCTTCCAGTTTATTGTAGTAAAAGTTGCTTTTCAGGAGTAATAATGTTGATTGCACTGCTTTTCTTTCCACCCCTGAAAATGAAGAGAAATAATTATTACCTGAAAGGCACAAATCTTGGCAAATAGATTCTTTTGTAATTTAAATCATTTTGTAGATCTATTTAGTTGGACACCTTTTTTTTTTCCTTTTAAGCAGACTGTCACATGACGCTGCGAAACTCTTACGTTTTTGCATCATTGTTCTTTTACTTGGCAGTTTTATAAGGACTTCCTGTTAGAAATTGACTGCCAAGGATATAATACAAAAATAACACCCCAAGCGACATCAGTAGTCATTTTAGGTTAGGTTTTTTTTTTTTTAAATTAGGCTTTGTTCATTTTAAACTAAGCACTTTGAGAATGTACAGAATCTTGCAATAGAAAGAGTATGTGATCTCTAATCAGTAGCCCCTTGAAATGGTCACATGACCCAATCAACGGCCATGTAAATTTCATTGGACTTCCTATTGCAGCCAGAAATAGGCTCACCTTACTAAGAATGTTAATTCCACGAAATGCATGATTGGAGTGGAACTCTAGCTATAAAAAATGTATAAATTATAAATTAAGATTATAAAGATTCTACTACCCACCTATTAGAGATATTCACATAGATAATCAGCACTTTACCTAGCTAATAGTGTTCACTTACTTACTGATCAGGTGCATAATGATGATAATGCACCCATGCTCAATTTTGTTATTAGAGAAACTTTGGGAATAATTCAGATGAATTCCCGCACAGTAGAAAAAAGTGAGGAAGAGCTATGGCATGGGAAGCTTGCCTTTGGCTGTTTTACTTTATTAATTACCATTGGTCAATGGCAATCATGGTAGTCCTTACCCAAGTAAAGCACCAAATACATTGTATAACGTATAAATCCTTTTATTTAAGTTGGGGGGGGGGGTGGAGGGAATAAAGATGCACTTTTTGTTGGTGGCAGAGTCAAGATGCAAGAGATACACTTTAAACTCGTGTGAAATGAAGATTTTGAATTATTTTTTTCTAGTGTGGGTTTCAATAAAAAACCCGGTTGGTTTATAAAGGTTTTTGCACTTCTATAAAAGTACCTTTGTTCAATGTAAGGTTCCACCGTCAGCAGAATCCCATCAGTATAGCAGTTTAAGCAATGCCTAGAGGCTTGTAGAAGCAGTTCTTTAGCAATAGATGTAAGAGTCTCATCTCCCTGTTAACTGAGTGAATGTTAGTTTTGTGGTATTATTATGATTATTTTTTGTTTTGTTTTCCTAAAATGTAACGTGAAGGCCTTTGTATCAGTTTTTATCCAATGTTTGTGAGGACGCTGTGGGTTTGCATGATTTTTATACTTCAAAGATGTGCAGAACTCCTAGTAGCTGTTGTATCGATTATATATACATATGATATTTATCAGCACATACCTTCTTGCTTTACAAAAATCTAAGGGCCATGTCACATGTTACATACATAGACAATGTTGACCATGTTTTCTTCATGTTCATTCCAAAGCATTTTTTACAGTACATTATAGAAGCAGAAAAAAAAGTCACAACGATATTGTATTTTAAACAACTGTTCAAAAAAATTATTTACGTATTTGTTCATGATTACAACATGGCCTACCCTGGAAGTCCTTATTAACCTGCACCTTATTCTTTTCTTTTCTTTTTTTTTTTTTTTGGAAAAGCAAAAAAAAAAAAAAAGGAAAATCTTTTGTTTACAGAGAACTCAGTTCTACAAATGTGTTTAATGGCAGTAAAATAATCTGTGTATTAGATACCTTAGATGGCACGAGGAGCACAAGGTGCTCAGCAGAAATGGGAATGATGTTACTAAAAGATGCAGAGCCCTTGTTAATCATGTCCACATCCTACAAGGAACTGTCAATTCTGTACAGCGGTTCAAATACCACCTACTGTTCTACTTTTTGGATTTAATTTTACATAGGATTATTTTATCATCACTTGAGATTTTTTTCTTTCAACATTGTCTTGTTTTTTTTCCGCAAGAAGTTCTGTTTTTGGCACGCAGAAATTCATGAACTAGATAAACTGCTTCAGTACCGTGCACTCAAGAATACAATTGACTGTTCAGAGCAGCAACCATAGACTTTCTGTAGAATTGGCCTGGTGGTGTTTTATTTTCATTTTCACTTCCATTTACTACTGGGCTGATATGACAGACAACTGCTCTGTAAATAGGATTTTCATACATTGTCACATTTTGTTTTTCTTTCATGATTTTCCTTTAGAGTTGTGCACTGTTTTTGTTTTCTGTTTTTTTAAATCAGGTGCCCTTCTCGAATGCCTTTTCATAGAGAGCACTTTAGTTATGTCCTGATTGTGTGATTATTATAAGTGAAAGTACCTGTGATATAGGAAAGACTTTGTATCCATACATAAGGAAATAACGTGTGTAAATGTCTGTATACTGAAATATACCAAACAAACTCTGCTTCTAGCATTCATTCAGTGTTTTGTCCTATTGATTATCTTTTCTTTTTTTTTAATTAGTAACTGATTTAAGCACAGACGGTACAGTTCAAATATGGACAAAATATGTCTCTGTAGAAGAACTCCCAGCGTGCCTAGCAGCCTGTGGTTGCCTATCTTTAATCTAACTAGTCTTTCCTGTAATTAAGTGTTAAGTGTGTGTAGCCATATCTATGTAGCCATAAATCTGTGCTTTCTGCATCAAACAGCTATTTTGACCTGTCTCAACAGACTTTTGTGTACATCAGAACTGCTCCTTCCCCTTCACATGTCAGTGGGAATGCAGAAGCAGTTTGATGCAACAGAAAGAGGTCACCTGCTGGTATAAGGCACCAGTCAACGTGTTTTACAAAAATCGTATAAGCATTTCAATATAGTGTGAATTACAAGTGGAATGCGCCTTGCACTTGTCCACAGGCTTTTAGTGTTCCCTTAGCATTTTCATATGATAGAAAAAGTAGCAGTGGTACTCTGTAGCTTGGTAAAGCGAATCTAAATGTACGTCCATTACTAAGCCCTAAATTTTTCATTTGAGGGGGCATCATTGATAGGGTTCAGAGTTACACATGCTGTATAAGGCAGCAAACTGCATATGTGTCCACCTTCTTTTCCAGGTAAAAAAGCGTTTTGATTTGGCTTTTTATGCCTTTGTATAGGTTTATGTGCTTTTTCATGCATGAACAACAGTTAGTTTAAATGCATTTGTATCAGATAACACTTGTTTGTTACATGAGTCTTACAAAATTGTACTTGCTTCCAGTTTTGCAACAGGTAATTTGGTGCATATACAAACATGATGTTAAAGCTGAAAACCAGGAAAGAAGATAAAGGCGTGCCTCTTGCCATGCACTTCGATTTTACTTATCCAGCTGCAATTGCTCTGTTGGTCAGTTATGACTGCTTACAGTAAGCAAATTGCTGCTAAATATCTAGCAATGGACAGAACTAGGCCAGTGGTGCATAAAGAAGGTTAATCCTTGTGTGGACCCCCTCAGTCTTTCCCTACTCATTAGGACTATCAATGCTATCCGACCAGCATTTTGCAGATTTGTGGCTGCCTGCAATCTTACATAAGTAAATGTGCTGATTTTTTTTTTTTTCATTAGGTATTTCCCCCTTTTTAAATATGGTCTTTTTACACAGAGGAAGAAACAAAAAAAATAAACATGGAAGTACAGCTTTAACCATGTAACTTCACCATTTCCTTATCATTGCACTTATGTAACTGTGCATATATGTTGCTCGTGTGGACGAGACTTAGGATTCCTTTCACACCCTACCTTTATATTGCCTGTTTGCAATGCTTCTCATTTTGTACTATTGCATTTAATTCTCTCCTCTCATACTTTTTTTTATAATGCTGCTAGAAGCAGATAGGAAATTTCTATTCCATATTCTTACCAAAACCAGAAGGTATACAGCTCACAGAGAGACTCCCTTAAAGTAAATAGTTTTCCTCGTGACAATTTACACCCTTAGACCCAGATAAGGCCTTGACATCACCAGTGACTGGCAACCACTGCTTTCTATTCTTTTAAGTTATTTGACCTGCATTTCTTTCTCTTAAAACAAATGGATACCAATTAGCTGTCATTGCTGACCTTCCTCTTTGGAAAAGAAAGTTGCCTTGCTGTCAGGTTGATTCAGTTACCTAAATGCACTAAGGCACTCGAAAGCCCAAAATATTTGCAAAATGACATCATCTTTTGCATTCTTGTTCTAGGTTAATGGTGCAATACTTCGACCAGAGACAGCCAAGCAACTTTAATTTGTATAACGGCGGTAATGTCAGCCTTCTTTTGCTGCAGGTTATTTTTAACAGTAACTAGAAATAATTTTTTCAGATGCATTGTACCTGAATCATTATCTCAAACCAGAGAGAAGAAAAAATAATTCAGCACAGCCCCAGAAATGTTTTGTAACTTTTTCATAAAAACACCTTTATAGTTTTTCATTATTCTAGGCAATGTGACATACAGATATTGCTGTGATAGAAGAACTTCAAGCCGAACAATGTGGATGTGGAAGGTAGATCTACAAATCCTTCATACCACTGTGCCCCTTTTTCCTTGTTGGATCTTAAGATGCTCTCTTGCTGAACACTTATATAACCTGTTGCTGAAGCATTCTGGCCAGTCCTAAATGATCATCAATAATCTTCTATGGGGAATTATTATGGCTTATTAACACAAACACTGACTTTGGAAATATCTGCTTCTTTGCTTTCAGCTAGGGACATCCAGAAAAAGTCTAAAAGCGAACATTTGTAAGCAAGATTTGCCTCCCAAGTACCCTTCATGCAATTCATAGCCAATGTACAAAATGTATTTTATGTAGAAAAGTTGCTCTTACAATATCCTGGTAAATTATTGCAAGGCTTAGTTATATATTCAAAGGTACAATTATTAGATTAGTTGATATTAACTGGTATGTATGTGCCTTTCTGCAGCTTTAATGCATCACCTTGATTTTAGTGTGATATTAACCAAAAGTTCTACATTATACATGCAGTTGAATGCTAACTTTGCATACAAATCTGTACCACTCTTCTTTGTGTAACAAATACTCGTATACCATTAGAGCAGCATTGTCATACCTAAATAGAAAACTGTAAACCAGTAGCATAAATGATTAGGTTTCACTGTGAGTCAGTCAAGAACCCTTAGCAATGCTGCATTCATAAAGCAAAGTGTGTTTTTAATCTACTTTGTCTAAATCTGAAAATGTATGGACTGCCCTTGATATAAACGAACACAATATATCCACCCAGATATCAAATGGCTACCGTAGAAAATGCTCTTTTATTAAATAACACTTGGTATTGTACACATGTATGAAGTTCTATCGCAAGTATGATTTCTAACACAAGTAAGCAGAGCCATGAGGAATTTTTCAACCTCTCCCTTGGCTCAAGTCTGAACAAATTACCATTTTAGGTTTTACTCTCAGCTTTGCAAATTGACTTCACTGGCCCACATAACTATGGGAATTGGTGGCACCTGGGAATACTTTGTTGCAGCAGTCGCCTGGTCCGGGGCTCTGGCCGGTGCGCACCCAACGGGGTCAGGAGAAGAACCCTGCTGAGGGGGAAGCATCGGCCAGAGCTGCAGTTCATGTCCCAGGTATGGACACAAACCGCCCACTCTCCCATCGCAGGCTCAGACCTGCAACGGGAGAGTGGTCCGGTTCTGCCATCATGGCATTACTATAGGGGAAGTTTCTTCCCCTTTGAGTGACACATGGCTCCCTGCACATGGGCAGCCCAGATACTGGGCATTTAGTGCTACGTAGTTCCAAAAAGGTTGGCGACCACTGCTTTAGGGTGTATTGCGTATGTTCATGAACACCCAAAAATGAATAGTAGATCATCTTAAATAGTAAGGCCATACCTAAATGCAATCTTTCCTCTTTAAGGTCACTTGGTGTTTACAGTTTAAATAAAAAAGTGAATTCTGTTGCCTCTTTAAACTTCCCAATATATAGAATTTTTAGTTTTCAGGACTTTATACCTGATCATGATGGTGACCAGTTCTTTATCTTCGAAAAGGGCAGCCCAGCCCATATATGTTTTTCAAACTCTAGTCTGAGCCAAGTGTAAGAAATCTTCCATAATAAATGAAGTCCAAATCCTGGATATGCAAGTCTCTGCTCCAAACACTAGAACTCTATTCAGCTGATTTCTATCAGGAGTTTCTTGGTTATTTATTGATTGCACTGTAGGGCACTAAAAATAAGGGACTGGGTGCAGGAATGGTCCTGTAAAGTGGAACTAAACACACCATACTCATCTGTCCCCATTCCATCACATGGAGTGGCCATCCATCTTCTTTCTTCCCTTTCTGGATATAATCTTGCATGGTCAGGCCAGGATGACGTATCTCCCGTGGAGGGGCGCAGAAGTTTATTTTTACATGGTATGTGCAGGGAAAGTCAGGATTGCTGGGTATCCTGACAGCCAAAACTGAGCTGTTCATTAGCAGCTCAGCTTTTTTTGACAGATACCCAGAGTGATCAGGCAGGTAGGAGGGATTATTGCAGAAGTTACATCACCTGCAAAAATTACCTGTCTGATGGTTAAAAATGGGACCACTTTAAGCTTTTGTCATCTTTTCCTCTAAATGTTGGGGTGGTCCAAGGTACATTTTGAGGTGTTTACCAGGTACGAGGAGAACCTTTTTTGCAGCTTAAATGATGGGGGGATGAAAGGAATTCTACTCTTAACAATGCAGACTTAAAAACATAATTGTAGAGTTTTTCTTTTGTATTGTGCTGCAAGACAGTAGTGTAAACTAACTCAATTGCAAATTATATTTCATCATCCTCTAATAATTGCATCTATTAATAGGCAGGAAACTCCAAAAGTGTAAATATGGTTTTGAGGTTTCTGAAAAGCAAGATTTCATAAGAGAGTCAATTGGTAAAAAGGGAGGTCTTTTTTATCAAATATTTAATAGGTTGTTTAAAAGTTCATAAATGAAACTTTTACATAGGGGGTTGCAATCGACTTTATTATAGGGGGTAATGTTGTGGTTTTTCGTAGGGCGAGTAGATCATTGTGAGAAGTCATTTGTTTTGAGAATGTTGCGAAGTAACAAAAGAAAATTTTGCATTTTGAAGACTTATGCGGCAATTAAATTAGTAATCTTAGGGTGGATTATGGCATTGTGCAATCTGGGAATCAATGCAATTGTGGTTAAATAAAAAGGAAGTATTTATGTATTTGACTAAACTGCTAGTAAGGTAACAGATATTCAGCTAGATGTTCCATCCTTATAGGTACATATTTTTTAGGGGTTATGGACAAGGGAATATATATTTACATTGTATATTTATTTATTGTCATATATAATTGTATGAAAAGACTGAAATTTATATTTCCAGATATCTAGTATTTTAATCTTGACCATCTACTTGGCTTCACCCAAATTATGCCCATCCATACCTATCACCCACTAGTCATTTTACACTGACAAGCACTGGCAGCAAAAGCAAATATTGGATTGTCTGTGACCAGATCCAAACCTAATTAACTTGACAGGTTTAGCTGCACATGTTTATGGGCATGTTTGGATGTTTCTGATCTTACTCAAAGTATCCAAATGTACCCTGTTAACTACAAAACTAAGATTTGACACAAGAGTAAATGTGAAAAACTCAGAAAGCTGGGTGGTTCACTTTGTCTGTTCAAGTGAAATTGATTTGGGTGACATCATCATTGAGATTAGTGTTTCTCAACCAGGGTTCTATGGACCCCTTGGGTTCCTTCAGAGGCTGCCAGGCATCGAGCAATATGAGCCTCTCAGGTCACTTTATCTTGACAACAATGATCTTTTTGGCTGTCTGTAGGGTTGACATTCTTCCCACTGGCCATCAAGAGGCATACATACCATTGACCTCCGTGCTAAAGGACAATGAACTGGGCATATTATAAATATTGGTAGGGGCTCCCTGATACCTGAAATTTTTTTTCAAGGATTCCCCATGTTAAAAAAGTTTGTGAAAGAACGATTTAGACACAATATATGACTAAAAATTAAAAATAAACTCAGCCTTGGATGGCTGTTTCTATTTTCCAAAAGCAGGTTTCGTTGGAAGATCATCAAGTCGTCAAAAACTACAACAAAGTTTGCAAGAAATGACATGCAAAGCAGTCAGTACTTCACAAATGATACTTTTTAAGGAAGTAGGAAGAAAAACACACAAGGCACAGCTTTCTAGACCAAGCAGAACAGAAATCCTTAGCATTCACAAATGTATTCCACCTTATAAAGTGAAAGTAAAGCCAAAACTTGCTTGTAGAGCAGGGAAGGGTTTTATCTAAAATCAGGTTATTATTCTTAATATTATTATTATTTTCTGCTGCAGGAAATTAGATTACATTTCTCCAAAGCGAATATCATTTTTAGAGTTGTGCTACAAAAAAGTGTCCCCTTTTAAAGATTCTCAATCTGGACCTTTTCTGATGACAATTCAATTTGTTTGGATTTCCCCTCTTTTTTTCCTAGTGGCAATTGTCTCTAGAGAAAGGCATGTAATTATATGCTAAATTAAACTGGAATTTACATTTCACTGCATTGTGGAAATCACAGATTTAAATTGGACAGATCTTAACTTCAACAAAAGTACAATATAAAAGACAGTCCTTGAGCTTTCTGTACAGCATCCTATAAAAACTGCTAGCCATCATTTTGTCAACTCCTTTTACCAAATACAGCAATAGGCTAATAGCCAGTTAGTGAGTTGTAAGTTACTTCATTTTCTGTTTGTAGATGTGTTTACATTTACTTTTTTCTCTATTTATGGTTACTTTAAGTAGCTTTATATACATGTATACTCATATATACGTATGTTCTGAAATGAGGAATCAAAATAATTTTCTCATATCTCTTACAGGTTTTGGTAGCAAACTGTCCCCACATTTGTTCACAGGTCTTCTGCTGCACCCCTCCCAAGGAGAGGGGGTCTCTCTCTCCTTGATGGGTTGTTAATGTATTTTATATTATCAAGAATGCAATATTGGTAGGGGACAAAGCTGGGAACCAGGAAAGGAAGATCTTAACGCTGGAGTACCCAGAGGACTTTGGCTACGTACAAACATCAGACGATTCTCATCCTATAATCGCCTTAGGGTTAGTATTGAACGAGAATCTAGTGTGTGTACAGTGCTTGTCTGACGTTCATGGATCTGTCCTGGCGGATCCATGATCATCAAGCTATTGTAATGCAAGTGAAGGAGAGGAAGCGCAGCAGGTGCTCTCCGTCGTTCTCCCCTCTCCATAGTGCAGAACGGCGTTCATTCAGGTAAAAGATTTTTTCCAACGACAATTATTAAATGTGTGTATGCAGCCTTTGTCTTACTTTTGGATTGGGTGCCTCTTAGGAATTACAAGGTGGTTATAATTGTTCTTATAACTTGCCTTGCTAGGCCTTTGTTGTTATTATTGCAATCTGTAGCTGCGCTTAATAATATTCTGCCTGTAACAGAAATTTACTATTTGGGATCCAAGGGCATACAGTTTTTGTTTTACCTTTCACGGTTTAATTATACAAAGAATCAGTAGTGTGTTCATAGGAATGTCACCCAGAAAAGATTAAGCTTTCTGTGTTTTTTTCCTTTTTTGTTTTGATCTGATGAATTCATAATGAATGTTGAATCTTAGCAGCGTACAAATTCCACTTAAGGATAATCTCAGAATGGACAGTCCATGTTGGCTCACACCATCCTATGCTTTTCTGTCCATAGAGTACATTGTACACATTTTTTTCCCTGGGAATGAATTGCACTGTATTTAATAAATAATTTAATACATTTGTATAAGACTATCAGATAAGAGGTGTAAAAGTCATGTAAGCATTAGAATATGATTACAAAATGGTTAAATGTACACCTCTGGATTAATATTAAACTTCAGCAACCTCCAGATGTCTTATGCTACAATGACTCCCAAATTGTACTGACTTCTTCAATGTATAGAAATGCATGAGAGGGCAGCACAGCGGCTTAGAGGTTAGCACTCTGCCTGTTGCAGTGCTAGGTACCTGGTTCGAATCTTGGCCAGGACATTATCTGCATGAAGTTTGCAGGTTCTCCCCATTTTGCATGGTTTCCTTCCGTTTCCTCCAACATTCCAAAAACATGCAGTTAGGTTAATTGGCTTCCCCCAAATTAACCATAGACTGTAATTAAAGACATATGACTACGGTAGAGACATTAAACTGTGAGCCCTTTGAGGGACAGCTAGTGACATGACTGTGGACTTTGTAAAGTGCTGCGTAATATGTCGTCGCTATATAAATACTAGATAATAATAATTATGACTCAATCCCACTAATTTACTAGTTTGATGTGCTTTACTTAGAATTTCTTGCCTGCTGCAATTTATGCATACTACCATACCTTGTGTTGTGTTGATCAAGTTAATGAGATTACTAACAATGCAAAGTGCATTACCAAGTTTTTGGTTGCTCTTCCAAATGGCATATATGATCAACGTGTTGGTATCCATTCTTCCACAAAGTAGATTGATCATCTGTACAGTTTGTTCTTCCAATTCCATTGCTGAGATGATTTACAGGTAGGCTGTTTGAAAGTATGATTTTAGTTTATCCTACTTTATTAAAAGTCCACCATGTGGTTACAAATATTTCCACATATTGATGAAGGCTCACAACAGAAGCCAAATAAAGGACAAAGTGTTTCAAACATACAATCATTTTCCTTTTCTGTCCCCTTTCCAAGGCAGCATACATATTGTATTAGGTCCGTGTTTATTAACTAGGGTATCTCCAGAGGTTGCCAAGGCTACGAACACACGTCAGATGATTCTCGTCCGTTAATCACCTCAGGGCTGATATCGGACGAGAATCTGGCGCTCATCCAATGTCATTTAGGGATCCGTCCTGGCGGATCCACAAACTATCGTAATACCAGTATTGGGGAGAGAGCACAGCATGGTGCAACTCCGTCATTCTCCCCTCTCCATAGAACAGAACAATGCTGTATGTACATTGCTCGTTCATCCATCTTTCAGTCTTTTGTCATTGGAAAGGATCGTAAAAGAACCTTTCCAATGACAAATATTGAATGTGTGTACCCAGCCTTAGGGTTTCTTGAGCTGTTGGGCAATTTGGAATTTTAGAATAACTGACACCAGTGATATTTTTGTCTGTCTGCAAGGGTGACATTTTTCCAAACGACCAGCATTGTCCGAGGCATTCTTCCTACTGACCATCATGTTGACATACTGTAATCTGTGTAAATTGCAATTGTATCGGGTTCACCAAGACCTGAAAATTCTTCCTCCATGGAATTGTGTTCCTCCATGGTGAAAAGGTTGAGGTTGTGCCCGTTGCCCAACGAACAAAACCAGTAATATCGAAATAAATATACATGTTCTTGTAAGCTCAAACTGAGGGTGGGTTGTATGCTGCCGTGGGTATGCACCAGGAAAGAAAATGTATGATAACCATGAAACAATTGTCTGTTATCCTGGTGTCTCAATGGTAACATACACATGGCAAATAAAGTGCTAAAATGAGAGGGATATATACAGCACAAAATGTACTGTCCATCAAAAGACGGGGAATATGGAAGATATGGTACGTTTTCCTTATTCTACTGAGGGTAGCACTACCAGATCCATAGATGTGATGTATCTAAGATTACCAGACCATGGTTTTTACCTATTATATGACATTTCCTTAGAGAATGTTCAAAGCTATATCTCAGACAGATCATTGTTGTACTGGAGTAAGTCTGTACTGTTGGGAGGTGGAGTTATGTTGGGTTATATTTCTTGACAAACACACCTCTACTAACAATTCCATATTTTTCTAGGGCAAGGCTCTCCAATCTGTAATCAATCATAAAATTACCTAGCCTGACATTAGATATTAGACTAGGAACGGTCAGGGATTACTGTTCTCTTGGGAAAGCTATTTTCCTGGATTTCAGGATGCATGATTAATGTCTTAATAACATATATATTTTCTAGTCCCAAATAACTAGGAATGTATTTGTAATACTGTGGTATTTGTAGAATTTGCATACATTTTGTCTTAGGACCGGACCCTAAGTGTCCTACGCTGAACCTCCACAGGTGTGTATTCTATAGGACCACAGGCCAGGCCATAAGTTTATTGTCCTCTTTGAATTTGAGGGCTGAATGCCTATTTCTTGTCTATAGTCGACATTATATTTTACAGGTCCCTAAGCAGAGAGATTGTGATCTATTGATAAAGCAGTTAACTTACTCAACTTTACCTTCACAGATCAGTCAATCCATTCGGAGGATTCCTGGATTGGATCCTGTGTCATCCCAGTATCCTCCTTCATCCCGGCACGGAGGACGTGCTGGGCACCACCATCTTCTTGGGCCTTCTTCATACTTCACCTGATCTCGCACTGTGCAGGTGCGAGATCTGGTGATGTAGATGGGGGAAAAAACAGTGTTTGTGAGATCGACATTTTTTTTCCACATTAAAGAAAAGGTCCCTTCTGTGCATGCCCAAGATCAGGCATATGCAGAAGCAGCAGCTTAGAGGCATCCCAGGATATGTGACGTATGTATCCCGGGGGGCTTTGCGCTCCCATTCAGTCTTGCTCTCCATGGTAATCAAGACAGGAAGGGGAGGGGCTTTAATCCCCTCCCCCCAAAAAAGAATTTTTATCTTATATAAAATACTTGTCTACCCCTTTATGTAAGGTAAAGCTTTTCGTTTAGGTCCGTTTTAACCAAGTGGACATTAAATATATCATTGCCCAGCTTCTTGACTTCTGTGTCCACTGACCACACCAAGGTGGTAGGAATGTAGAAAGGGCAGTAAAGTGGTTTAAAAGTGGATAGAATCCATGGACAGAATAGGATAAGTAGGGTAACGCTGGCTGGTTAAGTGTATCTCGAGAATAAAAAGTTGGGGATCTAAGGCACCGTAGGTAGGTGGATAGCAACTTGCCTCCCTGGGTCCTGAGCTTGGACACTCCATCTCCCAATGCTTGTGTGGGTTTCTTATGACACTCCTTTCCCTCCACACCTCCAAAAACTTCCAGTTAGGTTCTTCCTCCCAGAAACTGTCCTTGGTATGTGAAAAGTCTCAGCATAACAGAGTGTGATGGGATGGGATATGGTTGCACAAAGATAATACCAAAGAAGAAACGTATAAAATTAAACATTTCTTTTAAATTTGTGGTCTAAGAAAAAGTTTCTTTATACAAGTCACTGATGCTGTAGATTGGTTATTGTGCAGAGTATGTTACCATAAAGTCACCAGGACGGTGTTTTTGCCAATTTTGATTATGATTTGAAACCTATACACAGGGTAAAAGAAATTCAGTTTGTGTATAAACAGCATTGATCAACAATAAATTTAATACTACTACATCCACTCGTTTACCACATACAGACATCCTGATACTAAAACTCTTTAAAACTCTGGGAGGCTGATTTTACTAAAGGATTTGAAAATGTTCACATAATAAATAGTGTAAACATTAATGGTAATTATCCAATCATATGATGATGAAATACGGGAATGGATTTTCTTTTTACATGAGAAGGTAATTGAAGTGAATCCACACACAATTTATTGTGCAAACATTTTCTGATTTTTGTCATGGTTGTTATCTAAAATTTTAAATCTGTAAAATAATTTTTCTGATGCTTTTACCTTGTGAGCCTCCGCCATTATGGCTCTAAATTAACTGATTTTGTACCCCATGGCAACAAGTCGGATTCCTTTGTCATTATTGCAATGTGACTTAAAAATAGGAAGAGGTATTTGTATTGGTTGTGTTGAGCATCATATACTGTTAATTCCTTTAGATTTTTGGATAAATTAGATTGATATTAACAGTAAAGATGAGTTTTTAATGCCATACAACCTAGTCTTCAATAGGTTTTTGTATGTCTTCCCAACACACAAGGGTACACAACTGGCTCACACATATTTTCAGGTGAAACTGTTTTTCCTTTACTGGACAACTTTTTGAATATCTTCACATCTTTTCATAACAGTTTGCAGTCACACATTGTGCAATACAACACAAAACTTCAATGAAATATAGCTTTGTTCCTTTAGGTAGTTCCCACTGTTTTGACACAGGGACCGTTCTTCACCGCTTCCGTCAACAGCCGCACAAAAAAAACGGGCTTTGCTTCAAGAATTCGTAGTGAATATCATATGACCAAATATAAGAGGACTGTTATTTCAATGTTATGCTGAGTGCTTTCTCTGTACAGTTCTGCTCTGTCAACACGTGTATCAGACTAGTGCCTGTTTCTCCTTCTTTTCCTTGGCATAAAATCCCCTCCCACAAGGTTATTCTCTTTAAACAAGAAAACCATATTTTCCCAGTTTGTTTTCAGACATTGAATTATTTGCTAGTCCGTTAAAACTGTGGTGTTAAAAATTTTATATTTGTGTGTAGATTTTGATGGCTAAAAGACGTCGATAAATGTTTTATCTGAACATAGTATTGTTAAAAGAAAATGAAGTAAATGTTCCAAACACAACTGCTTTGTAACACATTAATAAATATGCTGAACGCTACTCTAGTCATGACCCATTGTTATCCCTTAATCTTACGCTTTTCTTGCATTACTGTTGTCTGACTTATTTCTACTATGTTCTAAAATATCTAATTGCGGTATAGATGTGGAATAACTACCTGTTTTAACAAAAGAGCTACTAAATCTAAAATCTGCACGTGTTTCATTGGAGAAAAAAATAGTTCACAAATATAAACTCATTATTTTCAAAAGTAGAAGATTCACATAGAGGCAATTGGAGTCCAATATGGCAGCCTAAAAAATTAAGTACTGTAATTGCATATATATTTTTCAGTTTTTTATTTGGATTGCAAATTCTTTTTTCCAAAATTATTCTGTTGACAAAAAAAAAATGTTTTTGAAACTGCAACTCTGTAAAAGAGAAGATGTTGATATTTACTGCTCTGACAGACAGAGGAAAAAAGTCTTGATTTCTCTCTGGTTCTCTGTGGTGACCAAAGTATCTGCATCATTTGACACTCTTCCGGATTTGCCAGATGCATGACTCCTCAATGTGGTTCCTTCTGTTGGCCTTCTGCTCACTGCAGAATACAGTTATGACGAATTAGCTGGTGGGAGGAACCACAACTTCTCAATTTTTGACCTAGTAATCTATGAATAAACCTTCAAGGTGGAGCCAATAAAAACTCAAGTTCTTATCCTTTCCCCACTCCAGTTTTGGCTGCAGCTTCGTTTTAAATGCATTTGTGTTTGTTGGTTTTTTTTTGTTTGTTTTTTCAGTGTGTGCATTTTAATAAATATTTTATGCATTCTCCACTAAATGAATTTCCTGCACAAGTAAGGCAGTTTGCAATATAGTTCACACCAAGTCATGCGTTGAGCTGGAAAAAAAGGAAAAAGGTCTTTTACATCAGTATCATAAAAAGATGGGCCACTACTTGCCTGCCTTGTTATGCATTTAAAAGGTTACGTTTTAGTCTAACAATTGCCTACTTGGTGTTATTACTACCGCATCCTGGACACTCAAAATCCTTAGAGAATACACATGTGGGATTTCAAGTGTACAGAATGCCAGTATGCAGCCCAAACGACATCCCCAAAGCTTGAAAGAAATTTTTAACATCTGTTAGTTAAAAACTTTTTCCAGGGGCCTGAAAATACAAAATGGATGGACTGTTTTAGTGTCACTTATCATTGACCATTGAGCAACACAAATCACACTATGAAACGTCTATCAACCCAAAGGACATGATGTGAAGCCAACCTTGGCGATTTACCCATACACGTTTGCAGTTCAGTAAGACCAGACCAACACAAATTTATCTAGCCCTAGCTGTAAAGCCTTTATAAATGAGAATGTTGGATACTTTAGTCTGGGTTATCACCTATTTTGCAGCTGCATTCATTAACCCCCCTAGCGTACTAATTCTGTCCATATTTTCATGCAAAAAGCATTACATTTATTTGCATGGAAGTTTACTTTACATTGTAGGCCTATAATTCTTAGGCTCACATAGAATATGTTTAATATTTTTTCAGTTTAATAATAAACTTTAAAAAATAAAAAAATACAGAAACCTGTAAAATAACTTTACAGTAGCATGCATAATGTATATATAATATATAAAGATTTCTTTGTATTGAATCGAATACAAAATTTTTTGAATTTCCCGCTGCTCCTCCTGCCCACACTGAAGCATGCACCTACGTCACCGGGAAACCCTGGAGAACGTCTCTGCATTGGCTAGCTGAAGATCAAAGAAATAAGATGTGTCCCGAAGACCTGCAGGGACTAGCAGTACTCCAACGGAACAAAGTAAGTGTTTTTTTTAAATGTTTTAGCGACCCTGAGTGGGACTCGGGATTACCGCTTTTAGCATGTAAAATCTACCCCAAGTCAACATTACCGCTAGGTGGGTTAAAGTTCAAAGGAATTGCATGCACAATGGGGGACATGCATTATTGAATCTAGAGGATGAAAACTGCACCAAAACTTGAAAAATTGAAAACATTTTTAAAAAGTGGGGAAAAAGACATTTAAAACGGGTAATCAGTTTTTCAAGTGCAATAATGCAAAACATTTGGTACTTTGTTGACTCTGGCTTGTTTGGAGGAATGAAACACAAGCACAAACTGATCTCGCTCTGACACAAAGGGGCATATAAAGCTGTGAATCTGACATGCATTGCAGGTAAATCCTTTCGCATGCGTTTTAAATGGCAGTGATTTGTATGAAAACCATTTAAATTTTTTATGATTATGCCTCCAACTAATCTCCAAAGTCTTTATAAATTAGCTCTTTAAAGTTCTCCAGTATATGTGACTCACAGAGATATAAATGGGTCGTAAAGGATATGTGCACTTTTATATACTTCAATATTCAACTAAAGCTATATTTCTCTTGTTTGATGGAATGCCATGAATAAAAAAAAGTTCTAAAATCACAATTTCTTCACATCACATGTCTTCGGCGAAGTACAGAAGATCAACTGTAGAAAGAAAATACCTGCAGAGACCAGTTGACCCCTGCTAGCCATTTTGGAGTCTTAGAATCTGGCACATACAATATGTGCCAGTATAACTGTGTATTTGGAACACTGTAATGTAAATTAAAGTCAATTTCAACTGGCTGGCTCTCGAAAAATTTTAAAGGTAGGAAAAGGAAAAAATATGGCATCTTTGAACTGTAGTTCTAAAGTGCAGATATACCAATAGTATTAGAGTGCTAGGAGAGTTTTGTGAACGGTTAGTACAATGAAGACATAATTGCTTTCTGGTTGCTCTGGGGCAGCCTTATGCTTTTAAGATAAATTGCCATGAAATGTAATGTATGTTTATACAAATTAAGCTTTTTAGAATTACAAAATTACTTAAAAAGCATTTATCATTTGAACAAAAGTTAGACCCCGTGGAGACTTTGAAAGAGAATAAAAGATGTCTACACCTTTATGATTGCAATTAAAAGCTACCTTGGAATCAATAATGAAATCATGTACAAGGTTTTTTGAAGAGAGTTCCTTTAAAAACGTGATTATGATTGACTCGCTGCTTTTTCTCATAACTCTTCGACTAGCGGGTCTAGCGATTTAGCATGCAAGATGGGACTGGAATCCATGCGTCAGTTTTAACAGAGCAACAGGTAAGAGTACAGGAAAGTATGCAGACACATGGTAATGTGTATAACAAACAACAAAATTGGAATTGCAACCAGCCAGTGTCTCAGGTTTCAGTCCTGTGCAATTTGTTAACACAATGTAAAACAGGCATAGTGAAATGCATTGATCCCCAACATAGCAACCTCTGCAGCAGTGCGTGGCCAATAACTTAGAATAGTACAACGCAGTGCACATTTGTTGTTATGCACCAGCAGCATATAGTTGTAGACAGTATAGGTGTGTTGTAGTCGATTCAAAATGCTAAAAGCGTACCTAAACTCAGAATTTTTCATTTACAAGAGGGGTAGACAACCCTTTTATTTCAAGTAAAAATGTTAGTGTTTTTTTTAAGTGCAGCACCCTTTAAAAAAAATATAGCGTGGCGTGGCACTGCCCTCTTAATTCTTGATCGCTTAGACAATCAAAATTGAATGGTGGAGCGCAGAGCCTCCCGGGATACCTACGGCACCCATCTGGGGAGGCTCTTGGCTGCTCCTTCTGCGCATGCCGGAGCATCTCAGACATGCACAAAAGGAGCCCTTTCATCAATAGGTAAAAAAATGTCTCTCGCATGATCTCATGCATGTGCAATGAGATTGGAAGGTTTTTTACCAATCTACATCACCCGATCTCACACCTGCATAGTTGCAGATCAGGTGAAGAAGAACTCAGAAGAAGAGAAGAGAGAAGATGTCGGCGCCTGGCGCTTCCTCTGTACCAGGCCAAAGCTGTATACCGTAATGACTCGCTACCAAATGGAAGAAACCTCCCAACATATAGACTGATCTGTGGGATTTTTTTTGTTTTGGGTTACTTTGGGTTTACTTCCGCCTTAATAATAATAATGGATGTTCATAAAGGTGTTGAAGAAGCCTTATGCTATGTAGATATATTGGAAAATTCTGGTCCAAGAGGAACAATAATTTTTATCTGGGGTGAAAATCTGACTTTCCCCAACATCATTAATTAATCCCCCAATGCAAATTATTGAACGACTGATCAGTAATGACTGTTGTAAACTTTTATCCCCTCTTCTTTAAACAGAATAGTGCTGTGTGTCCATTGCGCATTCCTTTATCTGTCACTGCAAACGATCATGAAAGAGTGAGTAACAGAAATATAAGCTGCCCTTTGTAATGACCACAAAGGATTCTCCAGTCAGTCCGATTTTTCTTTTGGAGACATGATTGACCTACAAGCTGTGCAGCCACATTCATTCATACTAACCATTGCAGAGATCAAACCTGCTCCATCTACTTTGTTAAACCCATTGTTTCCACAGATTTAGGTAAGAAGCAAATGCACAGCCGCCTGCTCCTTCTGCAACCAAGAACCTGCCTGCTTGCAGTTTTTTTAGTTTTATTGCTTTGTTACACTTTACGTTGCCATTAGGGCAGTGAAAAACATTTTGGCTTTAGGTTTCCTCCCTTATAAAAACATACGGGTAGGATTATTGGCTTCCCCCTTAGCCATGGACTAGGCCAAGAGACTATTGGATTGTATGTTCTTTTGAGATTCAGTTGGTGACATTGCTATGGACTCTGTAAAGTTGTTTAATATATTGACACTTCATAAACATTTGATGATAATATATATTAGTAATAATATTATTATGGAGGAGCAAAGAGAAGTTTTTTTATCAGGGCAGCATGATGGTAAATTGTTCTCTCAAGAATATCCTACATCCCTGGAGGTAGAGGATTCGCTGTTGTAGTTTTAATACCCAACTAAAGGCTGAGCATACTCCTATTGGTATTGTGTGTATGTATGTATATATATATATATATATATATATATATATATATATATATATATATATATATATATTATAATTAAATGTCTATATATATCTTTTTTTGTTCATGGGTGTTCAGTCAGGTCACTTAATACAACAGCTTTCTACCTCCTGTAGCAGTGGGCCAGGCCTGAATGCTAAGGAGGATGGTATCCAGTTGCTTAAAGTGCAGGACTGTTGAAGTGTTAAACTGTATGTGTAAGTAAAAGGGTATTTGTCTTTGTGTTTTATGATGTGGGCAGTATGTTTGAGCAGAGCAGCTAAACCTATTTGTGGCAGAGGTTTCCAGGAATCCTCTGGCGTTGCAAGCTGCGTTCATACTGCATGACTCAAGCTGTCTTGGATACAGAAAGCTCATTCGAAAACTCTCCATTAAAAAAAAACCTGATCAGTGAGCAATTAAGACCAAAGCTGTGACTTGATCTCTCACAGTCTTGCCACCTGGCGGACTTGTTGCCAGTAATATTACCAGGAAACAGATAATGCAGCTTTTTTTTTTCCTTCCCAGTAAATATGTCAGCCTTAAAGGAAAACAAAAAAAAATATATTACAGTTGACCAGATGTGATGACTGCCTTGTTTTTCTTTTTGTAGGCTAAAGCATTTTCAATACGGAAAAACATCTGTCCATTTTGCCAGAAATGTCCTTGTTGCTTCCTGTGAACATACCAAAAACATAAACGGCCTTTCTATAAACTACTAGTCAGCCCTAATGTAATGGTGATTAACAATTGTATACATGCTTGAAGGCAACCCTGCAGTGGAGGAATGAATGTAGCTATCCAGTGACAGAAGTGTGTTATTTGCAGGATATAAAGTAAAAAATAAAAGGATAATAGGACTATATTTAGATCTGTGGTTGACCAGTAAGTTCTACTACAAACTCAACCACTCTCCCAAGTAATTCAAATTCACTTGAAAAAGTGTACTTTGTACAATGCTGGTTGCAGTGAATTGTGTCTTCAGTTGCTGCATTCAGCATGTGACTTCTGTTTGCTCTCGAGTGGCCAGCCAGTTCAATTGACTTGAATGCAACTGTCTTCAACCGCTGCTCATAGCAGTTGGAAGACAATTGAAAATGCTCCTCAAGTACTGTGAAAGATCCATCAACTTCTGAAACCTGAACCATAGTAAATCGCAACGTCAACTGCTCTCAACCTCATGACACCGAGGTTGAATGTGATTGAGGTTGAACTGTGCTTGACACAACAACTAAAAGGTTAAAGTACACAGCATTGTACAGGGGCAGCTGGTAGCATATAACCAACAGCAAGTCTGAAAAGGGTCATAAAAAAAGAGAACAAATGCCTCCACCTCATCTGGATCTACCTCAGAACATCAGATGCAACCAATTTTCGTCTTTGGGTTTAAATATACCATCCTGCTCCTGCACAAAGCATTGCCCAGACCTCACCTGGAATATGCAGGCCAGTTTTGAGCACTAATTCACAAAAAGGACATTGTGGAATTGAAGAGAGTGCAGAGAAGGGCAACTAAACTAATAAAAGGAATGGAGAGGCTAAGCTAAGGAGAGATTAGAGTCTATTATCCCTTGGGAAGAGATGTTTAAAGCATACCTAAACTCAGAATTTTCACTTTACATAAACGGGTATATTTATGTAAAGAAAAAAATCTGTTTTTTTGTTTTGTTTTGTTTTTGTTTTTTTAGATACAACATCCTTTTTTTTTGGTACAAAAGATTTTTTTTGAAAATGTATATAAACAGATACAATCAACAAGGAGCACATCTTGAAAAGTGTACAAAAGAAAGAACATAAAATTCCTATCCCAAAAGACATAAAACAAATGTTAATAGGACATACAACTGTTACTGCACAGCAGTATTTACCCTCATACAGTCAATCTCAATACAAATGCTCCTACAGAACAAAGCAGAAAACATTAAAAAAAAGTCAGATCACACATGGTAAAATGTACTCACGCATGTTAATGGTAAAAAAAGAAGAGGGGAAAGGGAATTGGGAAACGAGGGAATAAAACAAAGAAAAAATGTCCTGTTACACCATGTGGTAAAATAAACGTTCAAATATGTAGAAGAGAAAGAGTCCTTGGAGATGGCAGGTAATGGTCTAACCAGGGCTGCCAAATAAGCAAGAATTTATCAAGGGAATCATTAATATTGGCTGTAATTTTTTCATTATTCATAGTGCCTTGTATTCGGTTTTTGATTTCCATAAAATTCAAAGCTGAGGTCTTCCACACATACGCAATAGTCTGCTTAGTTGCCATGAATATATGTGAAATAGGAATAGAAGATTTCTTCATAGGGCAAAGGTACATGGAACAATGCATGACAGGGATCTTTGGGTAAATTCATCCCCAGTATTGTATAAATGGTGATAAACTATGATCCATAATCGTGAAACTTTAGAGCAGAGCCACCATATATGACTCATAGTACCTTTTACATTACAGCCCATAAAACAGGTGATTTTGATGAGAAGGCATGTGCCAGGCTAGTGGGTGAGATACCATCTCATTAGCACTTTATAGGAGTTTTCTAAAGCAAGTCAATTTCTAGATGATTTGGGGATAGCTGATAGCTTACAATTGAAAATTCCTTTTCCCATGTGGAAATATATGTCAACGGGTACCCCAAGTGGTAATATTGGATGCATACAAAAAGGAGATAGCCCCCATTGTAACTTGTTTCTCCTTGCATATACGTTCAAAAACCGAAATTGTCCCGGGCGGCTGCAGGCTACCAAGCAGACTATTGAGAAATTGTCGAATTTGGAAAAAAAAAAAGAGCTCCCGGTTAGGGATATCGTACTTTTCTTTTAAATAATGAAAGGAATGTATCCCTGAACTGGACATCATTGATCCCACAGTGGTGATGTTTTGTTGTATCCACCAATTAAAACTAGACTTATCAGTGAAACCTGGTTAAAATATTGAGTTGTCAAATAAATCCATTAGGGACGATGACCACTGACAAATTTAACCTTATATTTGAGTCCCAAACCTTTAGCATGTGTGACAAAAAGGGATTAAAAAACTTAGGTCTAATCATCGGAGGGCCCCAAAATAAATTAGTAACAGAATTAGGGGAGATAAGAGTCGATTCAACTAAAGCCCACATTGGGCAATCCTTATTATGGATGGAGATAATAGGAGCTATTAGGGAGGCTTTGTAATAGGTATATAAATGAGGCACTCCAAGACCTCCAGGTAATTTGAAGAGAAAGTGTTTTTTGCCAATACGGGGGGGTCCAGTTTTCCAAATAAATCGCAGCACTTTTCGTTGTAGAATTTGACAATTTCCAAAGAGCAATGGTATAGGAAGAACTCTCATAAGATACATGATTTTAGCCAGAAACTTAATGGCATGTATGCGTCCAAACCAGGAAAAATGGGGTATATTGCAGGTTCTCAGTGGAGTACAAAGAGATCTGATTAAAGGTACATAATTAGCTTTATTCAACTCTCCATGATCGGCCACAATCTGGAAACATAAATAAGGCAATTCCTTTACCCAGATATACGGAAAATTAGCCCAAATAGTCACCAAATCTCAGATAAGGATACGTCAGATAAGGATAATTTCAACGTCATTGATTTTGTTGGATTGACTTTAAGCCCTGATACTTCTTCAAAACCAGCAACTATCTGTACTATCGAGGGTAACGTCACATGAGAAAAGGTTATATATAACAAAATATCATCTTCAAAAAGCGAAATTTTATGGGTGTATTGTGACATTTGGAATCCCCAAATTTCTGCACTCTAACATACGCTGCAAGGGGTTCTAAAGCCAATACAAAGAACAGCGGGGACAAGGGGCATCCCTGCATAGTACCTGGAGCTATTTTAAAAGGTTTAAACATGTAACCACTGTATTTCACCGAAGCTGTGGGATTAGAATATATAGTTATCCATAAAATAATTTCTGCCCCCACATTGCACTTATGCAAAACCGTTCTTAATAAACTGCCACGATATTGAGTCTAAAGCCTTGTTCATATCAAGAGACAGGAGCATAAACTTTTGACTAGACCTTCTAGACTAGGCCAGAAGACTCAAAATAATTACAAAGAGTAACGAAGTGTGGGGCAATATAGTCCGCCATCTTTTTATAAAAAAAAGTGCTGTGAATCCATCCGGGCCACTACTTTTAGCAACTTTAGAAGATTTAATTGCAGCCAAAACTTCCAAGTCAGTAATATCTGCACCAAACCAATCTGCTTGATCTGCATTTAATGTCGGAAGATGTATTTTAGACAAAAAGGTATAAGTCTCTTTACAAGAAGATGTTGCAGGAGCACTATATAATTTTCTAGATGACTAAATTCCTCTACAATATTAACAGGATTAGAAGTACAAACATGATTCCTGGTGCGTAGAGAAAACGCTGGTCTATGTTTAGGTATCTGTTGTAATTTATTAGCCAGCATGGTACCAATTTTATTACTATTTGCATAGAATTTTTGTTGTGTCCACCTAATATTATGTTCCGCAGCATCAGCTAAACACTAATTTAAATCTGTTTTAGCCTAAAGGTACAGCTTCCTATTATGTTCCGTGGGATGCCTCTTAAAACTATTGGAAAGCATTTCCAGTTCACATTTACATCTGGATTCATGTCGAATAGTAGCCCCGAGTATCACAGGTTTATAGGCATCCCAAGGAACCACAGGCGTAGAGACACTGCCAATATTTGTAATCTGTAGTCTGAGCTATTAAATCAGCTAAAATCTGTGAATAGGACAATAAGTCATTCAGATACCAAGTATTAGATGAAGAAACAGGTAGAAAGTATTAGATGAAGAAACAGGTAGAAATGAGATGCTCACTAAGAGAACGGGATCCTGGTCTGACCAGGCCACTGTCAAGATACGAGAATCAACAATTTGTGGTAATAAGATAGGGGATATAAATATATGGCCAATACGTGAGTGGGAGTTATGTGGATGTAAAAAAAAGGTACAATCTTTTGCCAATGGATGACATTCTCCCCAAATCTGTAACACCCAAATTAATAATTATCGAACTAAATGCAGATACCTCCTGCTTAGAGAAAGAACTATCAGACTTAGATCTGTCCGCTTTGGATTCAGAACCAGTTACCAGTTAAATATATATATAGACATCCTTAAAAATAACAATTGGATCTATCACAAATCCTATCAATTTGCTGAATTATTCACCATTTGTATAAAATGAGGGGTTATAGCTTATAATAATATTTGCAAAGGGGGGCTTGAGGGAAGGTGACCTAGAAAACCTTAGCCTTTAGTCTAAAACACAGAAGAAGGATAAACATCCTGGCACCAGGGCCCAAGCTTCAAACCCTGGTATAGATCTACATGCTGTTTTTAAGTGATCCTTAGGTTTGTGTGTGGGTTTCCTCCCACAACCCCAAATCAAGTTATTTTGGTATAGCCTGAGCTTCAACAAAACCTGTTTTTTCTTCATACAAATAATACTTTGTATTAATGAACTCTTGAACTGAAGCAAGTGATTTATTCAGAATTCCTCAACCACTTTGATGAAATGGTCTTAAGTGGAAATTCCTAACTGGATTAAAAAAAAATTACCTTTGAATGCAAATAGCACTAAACATTTGTTTTTGCATCTTTTTAAGCATCCCAAGCCTTAGACTATGTTCACACACTTGATTATCCTATTTAATGTACAGCACTGCATAATATGTTGGTGCCATATAAATCCTGTTTATTATCATTAATTACTATTTTTCACAATCGTTTCCAGTGACAAACAACTGAAAGATGAATGAACAAGTGCTGTACATACAGCGGCCTTCTGGGCTATAAAGAGGGCTGAAAGATTGGGTGAGCTGCACTCTCCTCCCTTCACTTCCAATGTGGTTGTTTAACTGCTGTACACGTAAAATTCTCATCTGAGACGGGCACGATAACTCGTGTCAGCCGAGAATCATCTGACGTGTGTACGTAGTCTTACTCCTTTGTTATTTCTTTGCTTGACGCACACTCTGTGGATGTCTTGTGTTTGCCCTGCCTTATATTCTTGACTTGCTTTTTGATTCCAATACTGATTGTTGCCTTTGATATACTAATGAGTTAACCAGACCTGTTCCTGTCTTCTGTTCTGTACTACCTTACTCACAAGGTATATCAGTCTTAATTTTCCACTACACAAGCCTTACATGAACTTTCCAACTTGGGGGAACCCTTGAAATAACTTTCAGGCCCTAGGGGACCCCTTCTATAACTACTAAATCTGCAGCTCACAATACATTAACTTGGTGGTCACTGGCCAAAAAGATCATTGGAGTCAGTTTAACCTGAGAGGTGCAACATATCTCTACCTGTTCCTCCTAAACATGACTGACTGCTTGCTGCTGACCCTGGCCACAAGAAAACAGCAGGTGATGGACAAGCACTTGACCAGTGAATTGCTTATGACTATAAATATTACTAACAAACTTAAATAATAAAGTGACAACATATTATTTTTTTTTTAGCTTACAGCAGTGAATTACTAGCAACCAACAAATAGGAGCGCTCCCTGCAACTATAATATCACAGCTCTGCCTGTTATTATAGTGAATCTTAGGGTGAACTCCTATTAGCTGTTGGTTGTAATGAGCAGTAACAATTCTGGGCATCCAACAAGATCACTTCCTGATATCTACTATAACAACAGGCAGAACTATGTACAGTCGCTATAGAAATAACACTGGGGAATGCATTTTTTGTTGAGTTAGACCTAACACCTATTTTCACCCCAGTTTTTTGCTATAACATCCAGTTTCTACGATACGGGGCACCCTCCAGGGTACCCTCAGGGTTTGTAAAAAAGCATACAAATTTTACATGCAATGAAATAATTAAATAACTTGAATGTACTGTTTATTTAAATTTCTTTTGTTCATACAAAGGATTTATTGTTACTCTATGACATTTTTTTACAGTAAAACATTTGAAAATTACACGGGTCAATGGTTATATTGACTATAGCTTTTTCCTGGAGTGTTCAGTGTTAAAGCTATATGGCTATAGCTTTTTCCTGGAGTGTTCAGTGTTAGGACAATCCCGCTGGATGCTCCAACAATAGTCAGCTATCATATGTACATCTCATCTACACTGATACTGTCCTTCCATGACCTTCAAATCTTGGTGGAATCGTTCACCTTGCTCATCACTGACTGCACCAAGGTTTTCTAGGAAGTTAGAAAGATGGCTATGCAAAAAATGCACCTTGATGCTCATATTGCTACCAAGCATTTTGTAGCTCTCCAAGAGTTTCTTGACAATTCCTGTGTAATTATTTGCTCGTGTGTTTCCAAGAAAGTCCTTGACAATGGTTTTGAATGATAACCAAGCATTGTTTTCGACTTCTGACATTGTCCTGATGAAATGTTCATCTTTGATGAGCTGCTGAGACTGTGGACCATCAAACACACAGACCTTTATTTTTTCAAATGACTAGGAATGGTTAGGAAATGCCAAAATTAGGTACTTGAAACAGTCACCTTCAGTTGGCAAAGCTTTAACAAACTGCTTCATCAGACCCAGTTTCATATGCAGAGGCGGGAATATAATATTGTTTCTATCAACAAGTGGCTCATGTAGAATGTTTGGATCACCTGGTTTTAGGGAAGATCTTGGAGGCCAATTCCTTTCCACACAATGCCTCTCACGAGCTCTGCTGTCCCACATGCACAGATAACAGGGATACTTGGTGTATCCGCATTGCTGACCAAGAAGGAAGCATACCATTTTAAGGTCAACACAGATGATCCCAACTGTGTTTGTGATATCGCAACAATTCAGTGACTCTCTTTATGTCTGCATATTCTTTACAAAGAGAAACCGAATGGCCAATTGATACTGACTCAAATATTTTGCTATTGTGAAGGAGGACACACTTTAAGCTCTTCTTTGAGCTATCAATGAATAGTCGCCATTCAGTTGAGGTATAGATTAAAATTCCCAATTCCTCCATTAAACCAGGTATGTTATGGCAATACACAAAGCCACTCACTGTCAGTTCTAAAGTACTGCAGAAATGCAATTTCTCTGGTTTGAAAGTACGATACCTTCATTCCGTTTTCATGTTTTTCTCATGCAGTCTTGATGCTAGGAGTTCTGAAGCCTTCTTCGATAGTCCTGTATCACGTGCCAAATCACTTGACTCATGCTGATCAAATCCCTTACAAACAGAGTCCTCCTTTAATTAATTTCAAAGTCTTCATTATTGTTGTCACCTAGTTCATCACCATAATCATGTTCTTCAAGAGAGGGTAGTGTAACGAAAACCGGCACTGGGATTTCATCTGAATGAACTGAGCGTATAGCCGATGGTAGACTAGGATACTCTATGTTACAATTGTTTTTCTTGTTATATCCTGAAGTTTTCACTATACAGAAGTAACAATCACTGAAATGTTACCAAATGGCATCTTATCACATGATCCTTTTGTACACATCCGTAAACCCTCGACACACTGTTTGCATGCATTAGGAGGGGCCAAGACTTATCTTGATCACCAAGTTTAACTTTGAAATATGCCAAATAGGCTTACTCTACAAATGTGCTGATGTTCGCCCCTTTACTGGAAATGGTGAAACTGCCATTGATATAACAAAATGAATCAGGGATGTTTAGACACTTACGACGAGAAACCGCAGAGCCAGACATTATTTGAAAGAAAGGAAATAAGTAGAAAAATAAATTTTGCTTATTCACTTCGTAGAGCAGCGCACAACCTCGGACCACACTGTCTTGTAAATTAAGAGCCTATACAAATCCACGCTACAGTAATTATTATAAGTGGTAGAGAAAAAAACTGACGTGATAGAAGAAAACTAACTGCACTTTCAGAATCAGGATACCTATTTTAGTGTAAATAGGCTTAAAAATTTAAGTCAACAAAAAATGTGTTCAAAATTGTTCCCCAGTGTAATCAATTAGATTCAGAAAATCTGAAGTGTATGTAGATGTCATGTACTTTGCATGACTTGAAATTGCAACAATTCAATTAGCTTAGTTTCAAGTCGGTGTGATTTGCATAAAACTTTTTGACTCTTTCTAGATGTTAACGATGGGAAGTGCTCCTATTGGCTGCTGGATGTTGGTAAACACTAAAAATGGCTGCGGATTTACAGTTAAACAAAAAAAGTAAAAGACAAAAAAAATATCTCCCATGGATTTTTGATCAGCTTTCTGCTGAAAGTTTATTTGATATCAAATGCTGCAAGGGCAGGAACATTTTAAACCTCAACAGTAAACAGCAATAATGAGGGTAAAGGACTGATAAAAGGAAGCTATTAATCGTTTTCCTGGGTGTTCAAAAATCAGCCACTGCATGAGCAGCTGAAGAATAGGAACATTTTTAACCAACGATATACTCAAAGTAAAAACAGACTCCACGTGAAGAAGTGAGCATTAGGCCTGGAACACAACAATGAAAATATGCTTTATACCAAGTGCTGATTTGTAGAGATAAGCAGGAAGTACTGATCAGTGAAGCAAAACGCAGCGCCCAAATTCAGAACATGAGCTGTGAATACATGATGGTTTAGTACTGTGTGAGAAACCTACACTTAGCTCTGGAATTTGTGTCCTTAGGTAATATGTTTGATCGGGCCTTCCCACGACCTGTCACCAAGAAAGCAGTTCATATGCGTGTCCCATATGTATGTGGAGGCTGGACAGCATTTCAGTACTTGCTTTATTTCCTCACATGCATCTGTACTGTATGTATATTATTATTATTATTATTATTATTAAACAGGATTTATATAGCGCCAACATATTACGCAGCGCTGTACATTAAATAGGGATTGCAAATGACAGACTAATACAGACAGTGATACAGGAGGAGAGGACCCTGCCCCGAAGAGCTTACAATCTAGTAGATATTGTCAATATACCCATGTGTATATTATAGCCACAAATAACACAGGTATATTTTTTGTGTGTTGAGGTTCAAAGAACAGAATGCTGTTATACAACAAGGTAAAATAACACAAAAATACAAAACAATATATAAAATACACCCTCATACCCTTGGAAAGTTGTCCATGGGTTTTTAATGTTTCATGCATGATTTGTATTTATATGTACAGCCATGTTTGCTGATTACACATCCAGTTCTTGATTTGCACAAAGATGCACAATGATTGGCTTTACTGCTCTAATTTAAATGACTTGCAAAAAAAATATATAAATATTTTCTGTATGACTAACATCTGAGGTCGATGGAAATTAAATCCTCAAACTCTGTATTCACTTTTTTTTTTTTTTTACTTTCCCTTTGAAGGTGTTATACATAAGCAGGTACAAGAGCAGTGCCTTGTGAGGAATGATTAAAGACACACAATTAAAGCTAAGTCTACATATAAAAGGCAATAATTATTGGAGTTTTGTGTATGCCAACAGTGTAAGTAGCTAAAAACCAGATATGATCCTTGTACTAAATGTAAAGTCTTTACATAGAAGTTCAACGAGTAAGAGAAAACAGCGGAACAAGAAGCTAATCTGGTGTGCTGCAATGCAAGAAGCTTTCCAAAAGAAGAAGAGAGCGAAGTGATATGGAGATAAGCTTATCACTATGCTGCTTCTTCTTCCACTGTCCAATCACAAGGTAGAGACCTGTCAGTGGAAGTGAATCTTCAGCAAGAAATGATCAGGTCCTTTTCCCTGCTGGATAAGGAAGATAGTCAAATCTGAAAGCCTATTTTTGACTTATCAGGAAAGGATGGAGATATAGATAATTCATCTGATGGTGTAACTACAATTATAGAAGCCAAGGCAAAAGCTGTATTGCTCAAGAGCAGCAAGGAGTCACATCCATGGCTCAGTGCATATGGAGCACTGACTACTTTTTTGTGCATAGATCCATGTGAATGAGCCGGGTTCTGGCATTTCTCTTCATTGATATACAAGGCTCTAGCTCAGCACAGTGTATGTTGAGTGTTACATTGCTGCCTGCGCTTACAAATTGATCCGGGAATGCTAGACTACTAGTGCTAAAGTATATATCAGACCAAAAAAGCTATATTCACATCTAAAAACTCTAACTACAGGAAAAAAGTGTGTGCAAGCGCATGCACCCTCCCATGTTCTTAGCACACCTACATGATACCCAATAGGACTCATCACAGGTGCTCTCACAGGCTCATGAATGGTGCACACATGTGTGATCTCCTAGAACAGGGGTGTCAAACTCAAATACACAGCGGGCCAAAATTAAAAACTTTGTGGCAAAGTCGCAGGCCAACCTTGAATTTTATTGAAAAAATTGAGGAAATTTTTCCTTCTCATTGGATATAAACCCTTTTCATATAGAAACAAAGAGGTTTTGCTTCACATTCAATCTGGAACAAGCTTATGAATAGAGAAATAGGCATAACATTTTTTTTTCATTTTATTTAAGAAGAAATCTTATGCCTTTATTTGTAGCCTTTTGAGTTAAATTTCAATGGTAACCTTTTTGCACAGGCTAACAATAATAATAACAATATTCTGTTATTATAAGCTAAATCTTATGAGTGGCCCGCCGCTGAAACTCCCTCTTCATTGAAATAGCGACGCTACTAAAATTCCCGGCATTATTTGTGTCCATAAAACAGTCCAATGCGGGGCCACGCATAGGCAGAGAGCCCACTGGTCTATAGACGCGAGTGATGCGGGGAATTGTAGCGGCGCTATTTCAATGCAGTGGTACGCCAGCTGCAGTTCATATTTAGGATTTCTTTGGGTGCTAAAAAAAAAGGATGTTGGGGGCCAGATTTGGCCCCTGGGCCGGAGTTTGGGACCCTTGTCCTAGAAGGACCCATTTAGCTCTAATCAGTAAATGTTCATAATCACCAAATAATGTATAATAGAAAAACTTGCAAAATAGTGTGTAATGGCCATAAGTGAATACAACAAATAGTTTAGTTGTATTTACAATTTAATTCATACACGATACACGGGTCATATGAATGAATTAGTGCAATGATTTAATGTAGATACAAGTTCCTTTTTATTTTTTAATACAATATATTGCTATTAACCTTCTGATTAACCAATGGTTAGCCCTGATCAGCCCCAATTACCTCCCTCTAATCCCCTAGAAATTGAGAGATCCTTGAAAGGTAAATGAGCTGAAGTAGTTAAACATTTTGTCCTATTAATGTATTTATTGTCTCTAACCATATTTATCTCGGTTGATTGCTAACCTAGTATTCCACACATTCAAAAACCTCCATAACAATTATCTCTTCCTCATTCAGAAATACAAATAGCATTTGCTTTTTAATTGTGTTTGTTCCCAGGGGAGAAATGTCCAGGTGATGGTACTGATTATCTTTGTATAAATGAAGGTGATGACCTGGGCCTGATTTTTTAAAGCTCTCCAAGCTTGGAGAGGATACACTTTCATCAGTGAAGCTGGGTGATCCAGCAAACCTGGAAAGGATTCAAAACATTTGCAAAGAATAAATTACTTGGATGAGGAAATCCATTCCATGCTTTCTGTATCACCCAGCTTCACTGATGAAAGTGCATCCTCTCAAGCCCTGAAGAGCTTTAATAAATCAGGGTCATTGTACATTGGTGTAGTTATAACACTGGCCACCGCTAAAATTACAGAATGACTAATATTGTCCTCTGGGGGAGCTGTATCATCACATATTACTGGACTCATTGCAAGGATAGTAGTCACAGTGCACACATTGTTCTTTCCCACTTCATTGGAGATTGATTCCGCAGATGTATTTAGCTTTAAATTGTGTATTTAGGAAATGGAAAACAAAACCAGTTGATAAGGATAGAGCAGCATTGGGCGGCCCAATTCGCGGCACTCCCCTTGCAGAGGTCCTTTAAATATCAACAGATTTCACAGAGTTTATGCTAGCTGCTACAGTATCTTCCTGCAATCCATCATTAACGGTTTGTAGTGCATGTCTACAGTAGTAGTGTTAAATAACGAGATCTGGGACATGTCAATAGCCCTAATGTCTTATTTTTATGTAACTGAGTAAAATATTCAGTACCTAAAAATTCCCATGTCAGCTTAGTCCACAATGGAAAGTATGTAAATGCCAGCCAAAAAGCTAAATATGTGGACCATACACAGATCAGCCAAAACTTTAAAACCGTAAGCCTAATACTGTGTATTTTTAATTTTTATAAAACTCTTGCAATCACAACTCTACATAAAAACATAATATATACAAACTTATATAAAACTTATACATATTGACAAAAACTCCAAGCTGTAAAAAAACTAAGCAATGCCAAGAAGAAAAAGACCCTTCACCGTATAAGTAGCCCTGTTCAGCTGGAAATCTAGGTTGTGTTTAAAGAACAGACTGAGAAAGCCACTGATCATGGGAAGTACATCAAAGGAAGAGCTCATGCGACCTGATTTATTAAAGCTCCCCAAGACTGGAGAAGATAGACTATCATGGGAGAACCTGGGTAATCCAGCAAACCTAGAATAAATCTGGTCAAGGATTGAAAACACTTGCCAACTAATAGCTAAGTAAAACTCATTCCAGGTTTGCTGGATCACCAAGGTTCTCCCATAATAGTCTATGTTCTCTAGTTTTTGAGAGCTTTAATAAATCAGACCCAAGGTTCCCCTCTACTCCCCCATCCGGGCCCCCTTTGACAACCTATACCTCTTTAAATCCTTACTCCCCATAATATACAGAATATCATTCACCTCCTCTTCCAAAGGAAAGTATTTTTTTCTTACAATGGGATAACTGACACTGTAATATCGCACCATTACACTAACTACAAAAAGTGTGTCAATATTGTAGTTGTAAAAGTCCACACTGTAGGACCAAAACAGTCCTGGCTCATCAAAACATGGACTTCACAAGACCTTCGAAGATGCCCTTTGGTATTTGGCTGCAGATCCTTTGCTGCCTTCTCCATTTTGTAATGCAACCTGCTGCCATCTCTTTCCAAGGTGAAGATGCACGTCCACTTTGTCATCCATTTGATCTACAAGCACAAATTATTCATCAGACCAGGACATTTCCTATGTTGCTCCATGGTCCAGATATGAAGCTCATGTGCCCCTTGTAGACACTTATGGTTATGGACATCCAATTCTTTACTAAGTTTCAATGCACCCAAAACATTCTCCACTGAATCCCACTGCATGATACTGCATTTTTCCACTTTTGCCAAGTTATTTGCACATACAGTTTACTTTTACATCAAATGAGCACACTGCTTCAATGACTTCCACTGAACCTACATGCACATGTCCAGTGATTGCTAAAGTATTGCACACAGCATGCTTTTCACTGACGGCTTCTGCATTATTGCGCTTCATTATATGCTCTCTTCCCCTGACCACTACAATACCAACACACATCATCTCTGAATACCACCAAAGTATTGGCACATTTTTTCACTGACCACTGTATATTTTGAGTTCACCACTATTGTAAAAGCAAACCATACACAAACTGCCAAACTATAAAAGCTGTACTATGTATTACATTCCCCTGACTGCTGAACTCTATATAATGCATTGTACATTCATACCACTGTAATTTTTTCAGGAATTTGACATTTAATCACATTTAATGAACAAGCACATTTTTTAATGAGATAATATTTACAGTTTGGCTACACATTGACTGTTGGTATGCCGCAGCCTTAAAGTTAGGTACACTTCTTGTTACAAATGATTTACATGTAGTAGTTGAAGGTAGAAAAAGATTTCAAACAATCTTTTCCACAGACGAAAGGTCTACCCAAGGTAAACCAGTCACAAATCTGGTAAAATGTAAAAGCAGTTCAGATTCAGTAAAAAAAAAAATAATGTAAAAACGATTACAGGATCTAGAGATAAGTCATACAAGATGAAGATAATCAGCAAGTTTTCTGTGCATATGTGGCAATTATAGTAAAAGCTCATGCATACCAACAAAAGTTTAGTTCCTCTTTCAGGGCAGGTTGCCACTATGGAACAACATGCAATAAAAGCAGTGGGCTTGTGTTCGTTGATGTGGTCTTTTTAGTATGTTGCATGAAAGGTCCATTTTTCAGGCAGCCCCCCGATATTTATCTTAGCAATCAAGTTTTTGTGCCCTTGTGTCGGTGACATCTCCCTCACCTTCCCAGGAATCAATCTTTATATTTTAAAAAGGCAAGGGGGGCTGAAATTATCTTAACCCCTACACTTGTATGGAAGAGCTGCTTTATTTTAAAGTGCTGCAGTACCCAAAGGACATTGGTAAATTTTCTCATTCTTGCATTGGGATTGTGTTCGGCACCACTTCCCAGTGCCGATCAGTATACTTGGTGTGAGGGGCCCATATTGGATTGATTGAGTTAGATTGTAAACTCTTTTGGGCAGGGACATTTCCTCCGGTGTTACTGTCTGTGTGTGTCTGACATTTGCAACCCCTATTTATTGTACGGCACTTCCTAATATGTTGGCACTATATAAATACTGTTTATTATTATTAATATTAATAATAACAACAACATTGGGAGGAGCAGCCCTCAGGAAAGCTCAGTAAGCAAGTAGTAGGAACTGGAAATAAATCTAACTTATCATGAAAAATGGAGTTATGATGCCCATGGGGTCAGATGCAGGGTGAATGCAGGTCGGTTACAGCTTTTACTTGTCTCAATCTTATTATTATTATTATAATTATTGAACAGGATTTATATAGTGTCAACATTTTACGCAGCGCTGTACAATAAATGCAAATGACAGACAGATACAGACAAGGACATAGGAGAAGGAGAGGACCCTGCCCCAAAGAGCTTACAATCTAGGAGGTAGCAGGAAAAATTTGTAGCTTGCCATTGTGACATAAAAATTGTAGTTACCTGGCTGTCCTGTCTCGGGTATCAGTATTTGATTTTATAAAGTCAGCATGAATTCAGAACCCCTTTTATATTCTTGTTTATAAATGGATGACTGTAGATCAGCCATAAAATTACAATTTTTGGGACAAGATAACAATGGCAGCCACCATATTTCCATAGCACAAGTTTCCCTAAATCAAATCTCCTGCTTTTGGACTAGGGAGTATCATCTGCAGTCTTCTATACAGTTAATATGAGACAGCATTTACACCCTGCCACGCTTCTTTAGAAGAATGTGTTTAGTCAGAGGTATGACTAGCAACACAAGTGGAATGTGTGTGTCATTGAGATTTTGATTCTGAAAATCAATTGTGAAATATTTATCTGCTAATGGCAATTGGCAAATGGCAAGAGATGCCAAACATGATAACACCCCTTTCAGGATATTTTGTAAAATTTTTAGCTCTGAAATACTGAAAAAAACTGTTACAGTTCATAATTATTACAAACAAAACTAAAATTATACAAACATTTTGGTTATTTATTGCTCAAGTAATAGACAATGGCCCCTTCTGCAATAAAACAAATTTACCTGCCTCTTTACAATCTTCTCTATAGATTACACTGAGCTACACATGTGCATCTCTGTACAATCCCAGCATAGCTGTCTGCCAGGAGTTAATAAACTCCTCTGCTCATATGTAGGAGGTATTCCAGTCTGGCCAATCAAAATGGACGATTATCCACAATTTGAAGATAATACCACTTGCAACAGAGCAAAGAGAGGTGAGTTTTTTAAAAAAAAAAATGCGATCAGGCAGATACATTTCTTTTATTGCACCAGGGACATCATCTTTCTCTTCTGCTGTAAATTTCATTTCTCTTTAATTTTAGAAAACACGAGAAGCAACCATACGTGTCCTATTGAAGCTTTCAAACTTCAGGGCTGTCATTTTTTCCTTATAGGTAATCTATCATAAGAGAATCCTGGAGGCTGTCATTGTTGATCACTCTTGATGGAAATGCTTAGTTGTCTGAAGTAGGGATGCCTATAACTTCTAATTTTACTTTGACTCAGGCTATATTTATACGTGATGTACATGAAAATGTGCAGTGTCACAAAGCTCTGATCATCTCAAACTAGTTTCTTCAACATGACAATGAGTTCCCAGGACCAGTTAACAGGTCTCAATCCAACAGAGCACCTTCGGGATGCGGTGGAATGGTAGACTTGCATTGTAGAAGTTCACCTGACAAATCTACACCAACTGCTTCATGCTATCATATCAATATGGACCAAACTCCCTGAGGAATGTTTCCAGTTTCTTGATGAAGAGTGGTATGGCACTTCTGAAAGCAAGGCGGGGTCCAATCTGGTACCAAGGTGTACCTAGTAAAGTTGCTAGTGTTTGTGTGTCTATACGATCTGCAATGTCCCTCAGACATGCTTTTAATACACTTTTTGTATTAACAATATTAGTATTTGTAACTTGTATTTAAGCATCCTTAAAGCATACCTAAACCCAGGCCAACTCACCTGACCATGTTCCAGCGAAGAATGCCACCATCTAGCTTTTCCTCTTCCTCTTACATACCATTTTCGTCCATCTTGATTGGCGAGCAGGGATTATGTAACTATTGGGCAGGCGTGCAGGAGTTCATTCTCCTGCACGCCTGCACGAAATATGTTTGGTTTACAATGGGTTCTTTATTTCTGTTTGTGATAGAGAAGTTCATGACTGCCAATAAAGCAGACATTCCATTTGCATTCCATAACTATTGTTTCTTTTTGTATATTGTTATATATGCTAGATGTGGATACCATTTCATGAGCAAATGGTTCACAAAAATGCGTTCACTGCATTACCATTTGTTTTGGTCCTTCAGGATTAAACAAACAATCAAACTGCCAATGCCATGCCTGCTATATGCTTGCAAAAAAAAAGCCTCTATATATATGTTTTAAATCAAATAAACCCCCTTTGTGTTTATTGATCATTTTTGAGCAGTAAACCTCTAGGTAAAAAATCAATCGCTTTCAACAAGGCTTTATGGCAGGTCTATCATTTTTATATAATGAATATAATATATAACATTGTATAAAAGAGTGGCACTTTTTTTGGGGAGGACCCATTTCTTGCTTACGGCTGCAACCGTAAGGGCTGAAGGGGAAATCCGCAGCATCCTAGGATGCATACATCACGTATCCCAGAAGGTTGATGGCTGCCCCTTCTGCGCATGCCTGAGATCAAGCATGCGTCATCAGTGGCTTTTTCTTGAATGTAAAAAAAGTGCTAGACTCATGCATGCACTCTTTTTTTTTTATTTTCTGACTGCCTGATTTTGTGCCTATGCCAAGATCAGGTGACGTGAGCTGAAGCCAGTAGAAGAATAAAGATGATCGCTGTCCAGTCCTGGCTGGAATGAAGGAAGTCAGGATAGTGCAGGACCTACTGGACTGGTTTGCAAAAGGAGTTGATGGCTTTACTCCTGTAAAGATATGGTTTTTTTTTTCCTGAAAGTTCCACTTTAAAGTAAAAAGATGGGCAGCTGGCAAGAAACTGCAAGCTACAGGCGCCATTTCAATGCCACTCAGGGTTCCCATATAAAAAAGCTGCCAAGAGAAACCTCCATTATCATCAAAAACAGGTAAGTCCTAGGCTACATACACATGTGCAATAATTATCGTTGGAAATGAAAGACTAACAAACAATTATCCGATAACCGTTAAAGTGAACAATGACAGGCCAGCGACGATGAACAAGAAATGTGGCTGGAAACGAACGACCGTCCCGGTGGATCTGATTGGGTGACGATCGTTCACTATCTATTGCAGGGGTGTCAAACTCAAATACACAGAGGGCTAAAATTAAAAACTTAGACAATGTAGCGGGCCAAACTTGAAGTTTATTAAAAAAATTGAGGAAATTTTTCCTTCTCATTAAATATAAACCCTTTTCATGTGGAAACAAAGAGGTTTTGCTTCACATTTAATCTGGAACAGGCCTATAATAGAGAAAGAGACATAAACATTTTTTTTTTTTTTGAATGTGGAGCTAAATCTTATGAGTGGCCTGCCGCTGAAACTCCCTCTTCATTAAAATAGCGCCGCTATTAAAATTTCCAGCAATATTTGCGTTTATAAAACAGTTCAATGCGGGGCCACGCATAGACAGAGAGGCCGCTGGTCTATAGACGCGAGTGATGCTGGGAATTGTAGTAGCGGCACTATTTCAATACAGCGGCGGGCTAGCTGCTGTTCATATTTAGGATTACTTTGGGGGCCAAAAAAAATGGATGTTGGGGGCCAGATTTGGCCCCCTGGCTGGAGTTTGACACACCTGATCTATTGTGTGTACGGTCGTTCAGAGTCATGTTTGTTCTGTGGTAACGTTCTCCTGTGCACATCACTTGCTGCATCGTTCAAACAATCGCATGTAGTGTGGTACATTATTGGTGGATTATAATTGTATTGTTACAGCATGTACAGAATCGTGCACTATACAATCGTTCAAAATAATCATTGATCGGTTGTTAATCATTCGTTTATTAATGATAATTATTGCAAGTGTGTACATAGCCTTAGTTTCATTTCCAACTCTGGTTGCCATGGGCAACAAATCAGTTGATGAAACACTTTTAATTTAGTAACCCTTTTGTTCCTTTTTTTCTAAATATAATACATCCTGTGAATCATTAAAAGTTTCTCCTGTGGAAAATCTTGTAGTCTGTTTCCATTAATTTGCAACAACTAACTGAAGAACTTCTCTTTTTTTCATTTCTATGAAATCTGTCAGGAGCTGCCACACACAAAATGGCCGCCGGGGGCGGATGCTTGCGCTCCCACACAGGCGTGATAGCAATGGCTCTTTCTAAAGGGAAGTGATTCAGGGGCTATGGAGTTATTCATTAGCTTGTCTCCAGTGGTTGTATGACAGGAGCCGGGGCTGAGCTCCTCTATACCCGTTCTGTGTGTGTTGCTTTCAACCCTGGTCACCATGTCCATAGAGGACGCGTTCCTGTACGAGGTCCCCGCCGCCGTCATGTGCAGCTTCTATGAGGTGATGGACTCCCTGGAAGACTCTGACTGGAAAAAGTTCGGTAAGTTGTCACAGCTGACAGGAAAATGTTCCGAGGGGCTGCTGTCTTATGGGCCAGGCATTATAATTATTAAGGCATTATTAATGATGGCTCCCTGGGGACTCTCCCCAGTCACTGCTGCCATATTTACTATTCCTATACACACATGATTTTATATTTTAGGGGATTTATAAAAATTTAGAGTCTATTTATTTTTTAGCTCCATCATGTCTTGTGTTTTTATGTAAGGATCTGTGTGGTCACCTACAGCTTGTTCTAGCACTTTCTGTGATGGTTTTTGGAAACGTGTAATGACAGGCGCTTGTCCAATCATTAAAAGGTCCTAAAAGTTTTATTCTCTTTCCATTGATCATGCAAGTTAAGTTATAGAAATTAGAAATAAAGGCAGCCAGCACAGGTTTATATTAAAGAAAAATAGACATGGTAAATAACTATTTGGCCAAATGTTTCTTGCTGCTATGTGAAATGTAACACACCTGGATGGCTAAGGTTAGGATGTGGGCGGGGTTGGGATAAGGTTAGGTATTAGGTATGAAGGGGTAAAGATGATGCACCAAGCAGGAGGTTTAAAGGGAGGTGTCTGGTAGAAAGGGGTGAAGGGTGACATATTGGGTAGGTGTGTTGGCGGTAAGGTGCAAGGCAGGAGGTTAGGTACCTGGTATTCAAGGTAGAGGTTAGGCATTAGGCAGGAGGTTAGGTGGCCGGTTGGAAGGGGTGAAGGTTAGGCATCAGGCAGGTGTGAGGATATTAGGCGCATGGTATTTAAGGGTGTAAGTAAGGCATTAAACAGGAGGTTAGGTGGTGGGTTGGAAGGGGTGAAGGTTAGGCATCAGGCAGGTGTGAGGAGGGTGCATGGTATTTAAGGGTAGGGATTAGGCAGGAGATTAGGTGGCGGGTTGGAAGGGGTGAAGGTTAGGCATCAGGCAGGTGTGAGGAGATTGGGTGCATGGTATTTAAGGGTAGAGGTTAGGCTTTAGGCAGGAGGTTAGGTTGTGGATTGGAAGGGGTGAAGATTAGGTAGCAGGTGGGTGTGTTGCGGTATGGTGCAAGGCAGGAGGTTAGGTGGCGGGTTGGAATTGGTGAACGTTAGGCATCTGCCGGGTGTGAAGAGATTAGGTGCATGGTATTTGAGGGTAGAGATTAGGCATGAGATTAGGTGGTAATTTGGAAGGGGTGAAGGTTAGGCATTAGGCAGGAGGTTAGGTGGCTGGTTGGAAGGGGTGAAGGTTAGGCATCAAGCGGGTGTGATGAAGTTGGGTGCATGGTATTTAGGTGTAAAGGTTAGGCATTAGGCAAGAGGTTAGGTGGCTGGTTGGAAGGGTTGAAGGTTAGGCATCTGGCGGGTGTGAGTAGGTTAGGTGCATGGTATTTAAGGATGTAAGTTAGTCATTAGGCAGGAGGTTAGATGGATTGTTGGAAGAGGTAATAGTTAGGTAGCAGGTGAGTGGGTTGCGGTAAGGTGCCAGGCAGGAAGTTAGATGCCTTGTAGGAAGGGGTGAAAGTTAGGTATCAGGTAAGGTGCTGGGCAGTATGTTAGGCGTTAAGTAGGAAAGGATGAAGGTTAGGATATCAGGTGAGTGTGTTGTGGTAAGGTGCAAGGCAGGATTTTAGGTGCGTGGTATTCAAGGGTAAAGATTAAGCAGGATAATGTGCCTGGTAAAAATGGGCGAAGATTATGCGTCAGGAGGGTGTGTCAGGGTAAGGTGAAAATCGGGAGGTGCCTGGCATTCAAGGGTGAAGGTTAGGCATTAGGCAGGAGGTTGGGTGCCTGGAAGGAAGGGGTGAAAAGAACCAGATTTGGGTGTAAAGGTAGGGTCCTGGGAAGGATGCGAAGGTTAGGCATCTGAGCAGTGTGTTAAGGATAAACACAAGGCAAGAGGGTTCAGGTTAGATGCCTAGTAGGGAGGGTTACAGTTAGGCACTAGGCAGAAAGGCAGCGGTGGTAGTTAAGACTAGGCAAGAGGGTTAGACACCTGTAAGAAGGGGTAAAGGTTAGACATCACAAAGCGTAGTTTAAGATTAGGCACCAGGTAGTGGGCAGGGGTGGTGGTTAAGTTTAGTTACAAAGCAGAAGGGTTGCATTTAGCTGCTTGTTTGGAAGAGGGGAATATTAAGTATCAAAAATGATGGGGTAGGCACCAGTTGGGGTAAAGATAGGTACTAGACAGGAGGGTTAAATTTAAGTGCTCAGTAAGAATAGGTAAATGTTAGGTGTCTGGTAGAAATTGGTGAAGGTTAGGCACAAAAGAGTGTTGGGGTTTAGGCAACAGAAAGAAATAGGTTAAGACAATTGTGTGGGATATCAGCACTAAAGACATCAAAATCTGGTGGAACACCTGAAAGGTATATGTTACAAAGTCTTCTTCTAGCAGGTGTATATAGAACAACCTTAAAACTCTCAGATGGCTAATCCTTTGCACAAATGTACACAATAAGTAAATATAATGTTTATATTTATATGTAATTATGGTACAAAAGAAACTACTGTCTATATATACTTCTACAATTCATAAAACTTCTTGTTTTCACTTTCTCCTGATTTCTGTTGTGTATTTGTGCCAATAGGAAGTGTGCCACATGGCTGGACACAGGCCCCTCCGCCCTTCTACTTTGCACAAGATTTTACGTATTTCCTATTATACCACTGCTGTAAGCTGAGTTTCCATTCATACATGGAAATTTGTACACACGTGAATGTGGTCATTTATTAATATGGAGGTTGCTGCCCAGCTAATAACATAGTTAGAAGATGGCCACAGATCAGTCTGGTATGGGGGTTGGGTACCTTGTGATGCCGTAGGGCTTGTCATTGTGCTGAGGCAGGTAGGAGAGCATTTTCTAGGCCAAATGGACATGGCAGTTTTTTTTTTTTTTGCCTAAAAATGAAAAACACAAAAATGGTTAAAAATATAAAACTGTTACAAAAAAAAGTTTTTGGAGTCTAGTGATATCTACTTCATAGCTGCAGTTATGCCCATGTTATATAGAATCTGTGTTGCCATTAGTAGATTAGGTGGTCCTCTGATGATGCACCTCTAGGTCGCAGTGTGCAGAACAAGACCTACCTGCTCGTTATAGTTGTCGTTGCAGGTGTAGGATTTCGGCATTTCAGTCCTGCAGCCTTCCGAGATGTCTGACGTGAAAACCAGCAGGCTGCAGGTACAAAAATGGCTACGTGACTATCACCTAGATCAAAAAAAAAATGGATGGGAAAATGGGGGGGCATTCCAAAAATAGGTATTTAGAAGGGGAAGAAACAAGAGATAACCTAAAAAGTTAGCCAAATTTCAGCTTTAAAATTTATGTCACGGCAGACCTTTTTGTTTTTGCACTGAAGAGCAAAGAAAAGGGTTAAAACTGTGTTTTTATTGGTGTCTGGCCCCCCACTTGAAGAGGTTTGTCGCTTTTTCTTGTGACCATTGTTCTAAAAATTTGAGTGAACCTTGCAGCAAAGGTTGTTCATATGTCGAGATGGCTTAATAATGTTTGAATCATGATGGAATATTAGATGTGTTTTTTTTGGAGACAAAGTTTGAGACACTAAAAGGCAGTCGTCATTCTCTCAGGGACCATTAAATTCATAACTTTAAACCCCGCGGACCATTATGAATTTTTAAAAAAAGATAAATACATTTAAAAAATTAATGATCTTCCTAATGGTGCCTGACGTGGACTGCAGAGGCTCTGTTTCATTGATCAACTCATGTTTAACTGTTACTATTATCATTAGTTGCATTATCTTTGGTATTACTAAAAAAATGCAAAAAACTTTTGTTTGCCTTTTCTCACTCATTATGGGTTTATTTCATTCCAATCTAAGACCAAACAAGAAATGGTAGTTATCAAAGTCAAACTATTTGATGCCATTAAATATAACAGTTAAAAAAATACACAGTTAAGGTCATACTTACCTAAAAGAGCATTTGAGAACTAAACAAATAAAATAAAACAATGGGATGAGAATCGGTATTGGTTGAGCGGGGTGACTGTTGTAATGGTGGAAACAATACTGAAGTGTATGGCTCAGCAACGGTCCCCTCCTTCAACTTAAGACTACACTGAAGTCACGCTGCACCTCTTTTGTTTTTCCGTCTCTAGTATGGTTCGTGAATTTAGTGCAATATAAAGGTAACAATAAATAATAAAAGAATTTATTAGAATTTTTTTTGTTTAATTAACAATAAAACTTGGCAAATAATCTCTATTGTATCTTCAGAAGAGGAAGCAAAAGGAGTCTCCAAAATGGAATACAGACATGATAAAATAATTTTAGGGGGATATGTCCACTGAATGTGTTACCATCTGACCACAGTCCCATTGGTAAATTAACGTGATTATGTGAAGATTAGGATATGGGAGTTACAATTTTTACCTTTAGGTAGCTGGATCATTTTTTAAGTTGCACCATATTTTGTTTTTACATGCACATCACATTTGATATTGCAAGTAATATTTTATTCGAGGATCTTATGACTATCCTCCCTGGCATTTCTGGTTGTATAAAAAAAAACCAAAAAGGCTTTATCCGCTGTAAGGTTTGCTGACGTGGTGTGTTGCAATCCATTCTATGCTATCAAAACTAATACGGTCACAGTAATAAAAAGGGTTAATGCACTCTAGGTTTGTTATCCTGATCTTGGCTTTTCTTGGTAGTTGCTGATCTGGACCAAATATACAGACTTCTCTGGCAACATAGTTGTTCCAGGTCAATGACTTGATAGGTAGTGTACCTGGCCCTAACTTAAATCAACAAATCAAGGATAGCAAGTTTCCTGCTAAGTTTGATGTAAGGTTGTACAGGGAATTCTGTGTTGGGAGAGGCTTTCAGTTCAGGGTTTGGTGAGCTCAAGTAAAAGTAAAAACATCTGGAAAATCTCAACATGGACGATCCAGTTATGTACACGTAAACTGCTGTGGTGCCATTGGGAAAGTTTTCTATTTTGTTATGCTCCATTACCCAATTTTTGCATCAAAGCATAACCACTTTAGGAGAGGTAAGAAGGCTAACATCTTGCTAGTTTTGTGGCCGCAGTGGTGATTGGCCATCGTTTTTTAATCATTCATTTGAAATATGTATGTAGATAAGATTTTTTTTTTTTTTTTTTGTAAACCCTGCATGACTGTTCCAGGTGCGTCACTTCAGCGTTCAAATTATAGGTTGAGATTTACACCTAGGTAACTTTTCTTTTCAGAAACAGGGCAATAATGGAGATCACAGATTTCGTATGGCAGTTGTGTGTTTGTTATATATATATATATATATATATATATATATATAACCATCATCATCTGGTGGAAAGTCCCAATCCCCCAGTCATATTTATAGATAACTATGAATATAACTAGATAAATAGCACAGTACAAAATTACACATCAGATTCTCATCTGATACATCCCTGAAGAGATGATCGAACGAGAATCATCTGCCGTGTGTATGTAGCCTAGGGATGCACTGGCTGTGTAAGTGGAGGTGGAATGAACGAAAAAAGTGTAATAGTTATTACTAAATGCTAATTATTTCCAGCCAGAACCTCACCCTTGTTTAATTCGGCACCAGTCCTTTTCTAAGCTAAATGATAGCCCAGTGATACCCAACCTTATCCTTTGAGCCTAAAAAGTCGAACATTTCTCATAATATCACATCTAATTCCGTGGAATCCAATCTGTAATCTGTAGGAAATAGCAATGTATCATGGCATCCTTTTCTGCAGTGTTTCAAAATTTGTACTCCTGGAGGACCCATTATATTACTGTGGCTCAGAGGTAGCACTCTTCCCTTTGCAGCGCTAGGTCCCAGGTTCAAATCTCAGCCAGGATACTATCTGCATGGAGTTTGCAGGTTCTCCTCGAGTGGGTTTCCTCCAGGTACTTCGGTTTCCTCCCACATTCCAAAACATGCAGTTAGGTTAATTGGCTTCCCCTCAAAAATGACCTTAGACTACATTAATGATATATGACTATGGCAGGGACATTAGATTGTGAGCTCCTTTGAGGGACAGTTAGTGACACGACTATGGACTTTGTACAGTGCTGCGTAATGTATAAATACTGTGTAATGCTGTAATAACAATAATGTGACTGGAGCAAAGATTGTAGGTGGCAGGTTATAGATAAGAGTACTAGAAAACCTTGATATTTAGGGTTTATTAGCAGATTTTTACTTTCCAATAAAAACAATCTTTTCCTCATAATCACATCCAATCCCATGGGACCAAGTGCCATTAAAGTCCAAAGGTTTTGCTTTGCACAAGTGCAGCTAGCATGGGAGCGTTGCAGGAATGATTCCACAAACAAACAGTGGCTCAGAGGTTAGCCCTCTGGCCTTTGTAGCGCTAGGTCCCAGGTTCAAATCTCGGCCAGGACACTATCTGCATGGAGTTTGCAGGTTCCGTGTCTGCGTGGGTTTCCTCCGGGTACTCTGGTCTCCTCCCACATCCCAAAAAAACATTCAGTTAGGTTAATTGGCTTCCCCCTAAAATTGGCATTAGGCTGTGGTAATGACATATGACTATGGTAGGGACATTAGATTGTGAGCTCCTTTGAGGGACAGCTAGTGACATGACTATGGACTTTGTACAGCGCTGCATAATACGATGGCGCTATATAAACACTATGTAATAATAATAATGGAGGACTGTGGTTTTAAAATAAGTTAACTGAGGCAAGGTTATTCATTTGCTTTACCTAGTGTTTTTAAATGTCGCATTGTTGTATATTTAATGTAAAACGCTGCATAATATGGTGGTGCTATATAAATCCTGTTTAATAATAATAATCATAGGATAAACTCCGTATAAAGAACAATATAATAACATTTGGTGTTGATTTGTTGTACACTTGAGAAATAATAGAGTTGGGTCTAATAAAAAGTTTGTTTTATAACCTGCCCTGTGCTCCTTTTACTTCTATTTTTCGAGTTGAATGAGGCAAAATATCTGGTACTTTCTGATGTGGGTGAATGTGACTCCCTTGTTCCTCCTAGGGTGCAGCTTCAGGCACCTAAGTAGTCATTTTCCAGGTTTGTTTGATGAATGCAACCATTCAGCATGTATACAGTGGTGCCCCAACATTGTTTAATAATTCACCACAATGAGTTAATGAACTACCGGTCTATAATGATCAGTGTACGTTCTTATTGAGGAATGCACAACAGAGTTCTGCTCACTAGTCCTTCCCTTTCCCTAGACCAGATTGATGGTGTGTGCACATCTCTCATTCAGTCATCCGCCACTGGAAATGATAACGAAAAAGGTAATTTCCAGCAACAGAAATCTGAGGTCCGTACAGGGCTTTAGGCTTTGACAAGGCAAAAATAAGTTTACTTTATTTGTTTTTTTTTATTTTTTTTATTGAGTACAGCTGGTGTGCAGGCTAAGCAACAGGGGTGGTAAGGGGTTTTAAGTAAACCTTTAATTTTGCTCTGATGAGCAAAGTAAAAATTCATCAGCTAATAAAACACATCCATCCCACATACAGTTAGGTCCATAAATATTTGGACAGACTCAACTTTTTTTCTAACTTTGGTTCTGTACATTACCACAATTCATTTAAAAAAAACACAACTCAGATGCCGTTCAACTGCAGACTTTCAGCTTTAATTCAGTGGGTTGAACAAAAAAATTGCATAAAAATGTGAGGAACTAAAGTCTTTTTTTTAACAATCATTTCATTTCAGGGGCTTAAAAGTAATTGGACAAATTAAAGTGTCTCCGTGCCACTGGCAGCCATGCACGCCCAAGCCATCACACTGCCTCCGCCATGTCTTACAGATGATGTGGTATGGTTTGGATCATGAGCTGTTCCATGCCTTCTCCATACTTTTTTTCCTGCCATCATTCTGGTAAAAGTTGATCTTGGTTTGAGTTGTTTAATTTAAAATTATTTGTAGTAATGTACAGAACTAAAATTAGGAAAAAAGTTTTCTCTGTCCAAATATTTAAGGACCTTACTGTACATTTATTTTCTCAAACCACAGAGATCACTTATCTTCATAAATCCCAGTATCCTCCAGGTCACAGTATTGGTCCGCATTCCTATAGAATGTTGTTTCATGGCTTCTTTCACAATATCCTTTGACATATGTAGCAGATGTTATACATTCCAGTCTCGGGCTGATACTGTTAACGCAATGGAACATTTAACTTTAGCTTTCCCAATTTGATTTGCCCAGCACAGGTTGGTTTCACAAGTTTTCGGTGCAGAGCTGCACGTTGTGTTTAAGCCCATGTGCTTTTGAGCAATTGCAATTGTTTAGACCTCCATGTGATTTTGATGTGTCATAGTGCTTCGAACATTCTAAAAAAACTGTATGAGCACATAAATCAACTCACTTCCGCAGCCGGGTTTTTTTTTTTTTTTTTATTTCGGGCTTTCAGGTTGAGGTTAAAAAATTTCTTAGTATAGCAAATATCTAAAGCGGAACTAAAGTTCCACTCCAAACAATTTGTGATCAAGCAGGACTTTGTTGAAGAAAAGCAGAGGTAATGTCTCTTCTGCAATAGACATTCTTACCTGCCTGATCGCTTCGTGGAAATGTCAAAATTGCTGAGCTGCGAATTCTGCTTTCCCTACGCTTGCCGGGACTGAATAAACTCCAGCTTGGGAGTTTCATCAGTCTGGCAGAGCCAATCAAGAAGATCGCATCCAGGAAGAGAAGAAGGTAGAAGATGGTGACGCCCTACCGTGTTCGGGAAACTTAACAAAACATAAAAATCCCAAACCTGGACAATTTTTCCTAATGGGTAGAATGCAGCAGGCCTCTCCCACTTATCCTCTCCTCCATTCTCCATAGAACAGAGCATTGCTGTCTGTATGGCATAACACTAGGAATGATCAGTAAAGATAATTTCATGTGGCAATTTTTTTCATGTCTGTACCAAGCCTATTCAGTTCAAATATTACTGTACTTACAGATGTCCTTCCAGCCTTATCCACATGCTTTCCAACTTCAACAAAACTATTTCTCCAGCTTCAGGATATAGAGTAGTATGGGATGCCCATCTTCCCCTAATGTTTAAACTGCTGAACCAGAACACTGTTTTGTACAGGAGATAATGACCTTATCAGTTCTGGTAAGCTCCAACGCTTGTGCTTGGTAAGCTTCAGGATGGTAGCGTGAGGGTATGGATGGGTAAGTCTGCATGGCTGGCTGGAGGTCTGTACAGTGACAACCTGCCCCCTACTTCCTGTCTGTGGGAAAGGAAGTTGGAATAAATCACCAATCTAACCCCAGATAGCTGTAAAAAAAAAAAACGGGTTCTAATGAATCCCATCTCTATCCAAAACTAAGAGGGGGGGGGGTGAAGACATTTTGGTTTAAAATGCCCTTTAATGCAACAAATTTCAGCTTCTGTGGTAGCAAAGGAAACCATACAGGTATTACTATTTATTATTATGTTACGGTATGTTGTGAAATAATGCAAAGCAACTTTTACAAAAGCTGTTCTTTGGAGAATTTTTTGCTGCCTGACACCCAAAGCTAGTCTCATACTGATTACCTTGCATTCAGATATTATCCACTGGTAAATCGCTTTGTCAATATGCTGATCTGTTAATAGGCAGCTGCAGAGTGGATATCTGGCACTCATCTCTGTGTACACGGTAAGGAAATATCTTGATTATTGAAAGTGTGTACATTGATTTAGCTAGCATAGTACTAGGCTTGACAACTGCATTTATTTCTGTGAGCTGTCTGTATCTAAGCTCTAGGAATACTGTAAAAACAAGTGCTTGTCTGAATTTAAATCTGCAGTGTAATTCATAGTGTGATTAAATCCAACCTATGGACATAATATTCACATATTCTTAACAAACTGCGCACGAGCTTCAAAACAATTCCCCCACTGATCTCATAAGCTGCAGATATTGGGGAACAATTCATATTCAAATACATATTTGTGTTGTGGTAAAATTTACTTTTATTACCTCATTCATGCACTTGGTTGATTCGTTCTGTTGCATTTACATTTTAAATGGTACTCCAAGACCCTATTACAATAGCTGCCAATACGCAGTCACCTCTTTGTATTAGAGCAATGTTTCTCAACCAGGCTTGCTTCAGAGATTTACTAGGGATTCTATGAGCAATTTAAGCCTCTTGGGTCAGTTTACTTAACATCAATCATCTTGTTGGCTGTGTGCTTTACATTGCTGAATATTGGGAAGAACATAAGCCTTACATTTATCCCACTGACTCCCACAATAATAACTGTGGATATAGTAACTATAGCATAAAAGTTATAGCATAAAAGTTAAAAAGGCCAAGGGAGGTTATAAGTGCTTCTGCTTTGAATGCCAATGCTTTAGACTTTTTATGTCATATGCTATTTCAGTTCAGTTTTTTACAATCTAGGATTTTACATTGGAATCTCATGTAGCCAAAATCTCCATACATCTAAATGGAGTTCAAAACTTCCCCTCATTGCAAAATGTATACTGTCCCCAAAATGGCATTACTGCATCCTATGCAAGATGCTGAAATCACGCCTTGTTAATCTATTTCTAAGAACAGCTTTCCTGGTCAAAGCTACTAAAGAAAACATATTTTATATATTAGACTATAGTTATATAATTCTGGAATGATGTGAAGTATTTTAGTTATTTAAAGGCTATAAGCTAAACATATCGTGGCTTTGTATTGTATAGCATGTTCTATTAAGGGGCATGTAAACTACAAGCGTGTCAAAAAGCATTTTCCTGTTAACTTCTTAGTAAATGAACACAACTGCATGAGCTTGAATGAACAAATCCAGCATTTTTAACTAGAAAGATTCTTGATTCGAACTAGGAGGTTCGGACCTGCTTGAGGATTGAGAGATCCTGCATGGATCCTAGCGCTCAGTCAATTGCATCGCAACATTGATTCTTAAGGAATCAGAGTCTGCATATTTGACAAGATATTTGCGGTATTTGTACTATTTACTGCTATCCCAATTTATTTCCTATGGGGCTGCCACATGGTGAAGGATAGCTTGTCCCCAAGGCAGCGGCTCGTTGGTAACTGCACCATAACCTCATGGCCAGTCTGGGTGGTCTTTGGGTGGTGACCTCCTGCAGTTAACTAGCATGGCCTGGTCCCCTCTCTGCCTCCAGCCTTGACCCACATGTGCCCTTCTGAAGCGTGTAAGATGTCAAATGGAAAATGAAGTGGAATCCCGAAGCAAAGGTTGCTCGATCCCCTCCAACATGATTGAACCTTAACAGTCTTGGCTCTCTGCACCTCTGAATGCAAAATTAGACCTTGCTGTCTTTAGTATAAAATTTTAGTGATGGCAATACATTTAAAGTTAAATATATCTATTTTTTAAATATAAACCCATCTCCCAAAAAATTTTTAAAAAGCCCTCCCCCCCGCATCCACATACACAAATACACATTTGTGATATGAGAACGACAATTGGTCCACGCACATTCAGTATTGCTATGCACTCTGGAGTAAGATCTAAATTCTAGGTCATCTTTCAGTTCTCAACTTTTAAATTAATAGCTATAAAGATTTTTCAGGCATTACCTATTCATAATTTAGGCTCCTATAATTTTTTTTTCTTCACAGGCCTGCAAATTTTAGGTGTATGTGTGTGTGTTTATATATATATATATATATATATATAGATATAGATATAGATATAGATATAGATATAGATATAGATATAGATATATAGATATAGATATAGATATAGATATATAGATATATATATGGGGTTTGATGAACCATATTGCGTTAAGAGTAAAAGAGATACTGACACTATTTCTTTCCATTGGATCTTTGCTTTAAGAGAATATAAATAACATTTTGGGCTTTTTTTTTATTTTATTTATTTTTTATTTATTTTTTATTAGCAACCAATAAAAACAGACAATTACAGAACTCAAACCAGTGTATACAGATGGCAAAAGCAAATAAAAGCGTGAAAAGGCATACAATTTTACAGAAATAGTCATATCTAGCAACTTGAGAGAACATATAGCATGCCAAAAGTGTTGAAACTGTATTGTCCTCCAGTTATCCAGACATGGAAGGGAGTGGTCTACTTGAAGCTGGTCCGTAGTGGACCAGCGGGAATGATGCAGGAAATGGAAAGCACGATAAATACCGTTCTCAATCCAGATCCTATATATCGGGTCTCTTCTGCTAGTTGAGAACTTGGGGTGTCCTAGGATGGGGGACATAGGGGAGGGGAACACAGTAATGCCTTCCGTGCGGAAATACCTCGCCACCACTCTGAGCGTCTCACCTATCGGGGTGTCGGCGTAAGGCAACCGTGTCCTCAGCTGGGGACATTTTGGGCTTTTAATGGTGTTTAATAATATAAAAAATAGGCATGTGTAATGCAAAAAAACAATTAAAAAAAAATTAAATAGGAAAAATTAAAATTTGCCCTTGCATCAAAAGGGTTAATATTTTTAGTTTCATTTCTATGTAAATTGGCTTTGCTTATGTTCCTTGTTTTCTTCCTCCTCTTTCTGCTTTCATAGAGGGCCAGTCCCCAGCTGTTCATAGTACAGATGTTTCCTTTCCCTACTCCCTGCCTACTACTGTGTTAGGGGAGTCCCTCATGGTTAGGGTATGGGAGCCGTGATGTCGTGCAGTATCATTCTCTCTTCCAGGAAAACCCCACTAGCGTTGTGTATTGCAAGTCCTATGATCCGTATATAGGTACAATGCTTATCAGTAGAAATGATGTTTGGTAAAGGTTTCCAACAACAGAAAGAACAAGCACAATATAGAAAGAGCTATGCTGTTCTATGGAGATAGAAGGTAAGGAGGGAATAGGCGGCACCCTATTGTGCCTTTTAAAATAAAATACAAATGTGGTCTTGGCTTGTACACTTTTAGTCATCTGGCATGGTGAATCCAGCTTCCACCTCAGATTTACTTTGATCTGGTAAGGTATCCAAAAAAAAATAAAACCGGTTACACATTCAGGTATTGCCCATTTATTGGTTTCATCTCTATTCCTTTTGGTGGACAAACAATTATTATATATCACAGAAGCCTAAAGTCTGAGATCTTTATCACAGTTCTCCCCAACTAATTTTAGCCGGGCGCACCACCCGGCATTTTTCATCAACCACCCGGCTGTTTTTACATAGGTTGAAAAAAGATAGCTTTATCAAGTTCAACCACTAGGCAAATAAACCTATCCCAGGTAAAAACCTTATGGACATAGTTGATCCAGAGGTAGGTTAAAAAAACTCTGGTACAATTTACTCCAACAGGAGAAAACAATTCTTTCCTTTTTGGGTGGTTATTGAAAAGTTTGCTCACAATTCAGAGGCCGCCTTCAGGGGAGAACACTATATATACCAGTGCTTGCTGCTGCCATCTATCTGTATACAGGTAGTCCCCGGGTTACATACGAGATAGGGACTGTAGGTTTGTTCTTAAGTTGAAATTGTATGTAAGTCGGAACAGGTACATTATTTTAATAAATGCAATTAGGACAGATGTTTGTTTTAACATATTATTAGGCAGCGTGTTGTCCAGTTACTGTATTAAATCCTCACTGTGAGGTAATTACAAAGCAAAAAAATCACCCACAACCTCAGCTGTGTTTAGCAAAAGATTTATTCTGCAAGTCATGCAAGCTGCCCTTCCCCCCCCTTCAAGCCTCCATTCTGCACATGAGAGTGAGCAGGGAAGCCCCATTCGTATGTAGAATACGTCGGATGTCATTATCCCGGGGACTACCTGTGTACCTATTGCAGCTTAAGTTCAAATAACATGGAAATGACAGATTGAGGCATAGAGATTTTTGAGGATCAGTTCACATCCATGTAATCTGATAGATGTGCGGTAAAGCAGCTGATTAATTTGGATGGGTATCCTATCACAGGGAACCACAAAAATGTAAAGGCATTGAATTTTGTATACCAATCCCACTGTGAGCCTGTCAGCCAGGTGTATTGAAGTACTATTCAGAATGAACAGCCTGCAGCACACATTTATGGCATACTACACAAATAAATACCTAGCTAAAGGAGCTGTATTATGTCTTCTAAGAGCCACACCTACCTCGTTTCAAATTTTAACCCGTAGCAGCATTTTATCCCAGAGAAAGAGACCAATAAACATCTTTAATATCATACGTAACTGTCTGTTACATTTGCTGTGAATTCTTTCAGCACCATGAGCAATTACCAAAACTCTTTTTTTTTTTTTGGTTGGTTTAGTCATTAAAGATGAAGACTTCTTACTGCAGTTTTCTAAAGTCCTTTTGCTTTCCGCTTACCAAGCTTTTGCTTGTTGTCTGTCTCCGATTGTGTTTTCTTCCCGCCTTTTTTTTTTTTTTTTTTTTTACCTAACTCTGTATTAGGGAGTCAAAGAGCCAAACCTGGTTCAACCATCAGTTACTCTTTGCAGGGTGCTCTGGTGAAGTCTTTAGGTCACTTAGGCTCACTGGCCTATTTTAGAGCTTCCAGCTCTATTAAGGAGATGCTGGTCTTGGTGGATGTGAACCCGCTTGTGACAACGAAAGATTCCGTGACAAAGTATAGCCTTTAGCGTTGGGAAAATAGCTAAAGCTTAATTTAGTTTAAGTCCATAGGGGTGACTTTACACTGGTGCGGTGAATTTTAGCTCATGTTAACCAAAATTACATTGCATATTACCATTTACTTTAAAGCTGACCATTCATTTTGGGTAAGATACCAATGCACCCCATTGCACTTGACAATTACGTCTGACCCTTTGTCGCAATTCTTCATACAGCACATTTGTGCATTGGGGTGTTCTGTAACACAAGTGACTTTAGTGATTTGGGATGCTGTTGAAAACAAATAGCACTGCCACACTCCAGTACTGTGCAGTAATACATGTGCTATTGTATTGTAGGGGGTAAAGTTGGCCTAAATCTAAATCATTTGAGGACCACAAAGTAAGGACATCTGCAGTAAAAATGTACTAATAAATCGAACAAAAATAAAGCTAAACAGTGCTTTGAGTGCAAAAGAATGCTGTACTAAATATACAAAATTGCCTGGTGTAATATCATAGATATAATCGCTGTGTTTTAACAGTACTTCAAATTAAAAAGGTGCTTAAATTGTGTAAAAGTCCCTTTAATGTCATTGGGAAGACTTTAACTAGCCATTCCAGTGCATAAAATGCATATGACTCCATTTTTCTTCTCCCAAAGTTCAGTTGTTCTTCCACCTTTAAGACTGCCCTTGTCAGGTAATTTTGCAGAGCCTCCCAGGCATTCCTCCCATTTTAAACATTTGTAGCCTAACGAAGACACAGCCGTTCAGGCAGCGGAATGACTGGCAAGTTGATGACTGCTTTGAGTCTGATCCAGTGTTGGTCTGTTGTTTGCAATTGTTTGGAATTAGTCTGCCCACTGCTATGCAATGCCCTGAACAGGGCAGGGCAGAAAAATGGGCAGAAATATTTGCAGCAGTAGAGTGTTGCAAAGTCTGATGACCTAAGTCCAGTATCTTGATTGGATAACCATTAAGTCCAACTTAAAATCACTTTTGTGTTATAATTTACCTTAATATGAAAAGGTGGTAGCTGACATCTCTTTAGCAATAAAATAAACTTACTCGCCCAATCAGAGTTTCTTTACTTGCACTCGTCTGTCCTCTCGCCATTGTGGGGGCTGCCATCTTCAACCAATCCTCTTCCAGGTTCCAAATACTTGGCAGTCAAGGAGTTCACTCATTCCCATACCTAGCATCACAGGCATGTGCAGCTCAGTGCACATTGATAGGAAAATATGAAGAGGCAGTTAAAGCAGAACTAAACTAAAATTTAAAAAATACACTTACCTTTAACCCCCAGATCCCTCAATGGCGCTTGTCTTTCCAACAATCCGGCGTCATCCCTAAATTGAGCTTCGTCTTGGCCCAGAGGAAGCGCCAGGCGCCTCCATTCTATATCTTCTCTTCGTTGTTTTCTTGCGATCAAGACTTATAAAACTTTAAGAAAAAGTTACTTTATTTAGAAAGGTTGATTACCCATCTGTGTAAAGTAAAAATTTGTCCTGGCCCGGAGAAAGCTCTGGGCGCCGCCATCTTCTGTCTTCTTCTTGCGACCAAGACTTATAGGACTTTCAAAAACAAAAAAATTACTTTATTTAGAAGAGCTGTCTACCCATCTGTGTAAGTAAAAATGTTGAGTTTAAGCTTTTAAGTTCACATTTTTCCCCTCATATAAGTTTGGTTACATTTTAGGTCTGATGGTAAAAATGGATCATACTTAAAATCAGTTATCGAACAAATAGATTAAATATTTTCTTTTTTTTTGCCTTTTGTTTCCTATCTTGCTCTCCCTTCCTCTCCAGTCCTTTTTGTCTCAAAGTTTTGTTTAATTCTCTTCACCTCCTACTGATTTTTCAGGACACATGTTGGTGTTTCCTAGATCCTGTGCATGCCTGAGTGCTTTAAAATAAAGCCTTGTCTACTCACCCATGCTGTGAATGCCTAATTTGCAGCCCTCCATTTCATGGCCTATCGTGCTTGCCATTGTTTTACCAGAATCCTGCCAAGTTCAATGTGGATATAATTGTGCCTCCTGTTGTGTTGATCTCTGACCATGGGGGTCACAGCAGAGATGAATTTGCTGCAAGACCGCAGCAAAGGTTTGCTTGTTTTTCTTATGTTCTGCATGATTTTTGGATATAAAACAAGATTTGTTTAATTCAGTCATTTTGTGGAGTACCGATCCCCCAAATCCCAAGAACCTTCTATACAAAACTATTTCTTTTTTGGGTATTTGTTGAAAAAGGAAAGTATAATACCTCCAAAATAGATTTTGGGGCCAATATTAGAATTACAAAAAATTTAAAGCCGAAGAATATTAGGTGTATTGCAAAGTCTCCCATCCTCCTCCAAATATTTCGGTGTTAGTAGAATAAATGAGACACGGGTCAATTTGGGATGTTTTATCAGTTCAACGTCCGTAATGATAGGGTTATGGTATACAAACTTTGAAAAGGATTGAAATGGAACAGTAGACAAAGGATTGAAGTATATCATCAGGACCTTTTTAATAAACCCTTTTTTTGTCTGGTTTTTCTGAATTACAGGGCACAGTTTAATAAGTTAACCATTTTTGATCTTAATTTGAATTAATCATTTGTAGATTATTTTAAATGATCAATAGAACAAACTGAAAAAGCGGAACAATGGGGCTGATTTATTATTGCTCTCCAAGGCTGGAGAGGATACACTTTTGTCAGTGAAGCTGAGTGATCCGGCAAACCTAAAATGGATCTCTTCAAAGTTATTTGTTATCAAATGTTTTGAATCCTAGACCAGATCCATTCCAGGTTTGCTGGATCACTAGCTTCACCTATGAAAATGAATCCTCTCCAGCATTAGAGAGCTTTATTAAATCAGGCCCAATGTGTAAGTTGCTTTTTCAACCTGAATGATGATAGGACTAAAATGTATACAAAACTATTTCTGTATTAAAAAGAGATTTTTCAGTCTTGCTTATTTCCTTATCAGTCAGGTGTAGCACGTATCCTTAAAAGGGGAGCACTGGGGCAAATTTATTTAGACAAAAATAAGATACATTTTTTTTGTAAAATCTGTGTATATGGAAAAGTGAAATATTTACCTAAGGAAACCAGAAAGCAAAAGTTTTGGCATACAGGAATACATTTCTGTTTACAAAAATATTACAACTATAATGATGAAAATCTTCTTATTGCACCAAGAGAAGGATACTGTATACACAAGGTAAAAATATAATAAGCAAACAATACAACAAATAGAAAAACACAATGAGGGTCAAAAACATGACCCAAGGGGAAAACATAGAGAAATACATGCACTGAGGTTGTAATGAACAACGTACATAACCAAAGATGGACTAAATGGTTACTCGGGGTTGGGAGTAAACTCATATTTTACAAAAAATATATCTAGGTGGTTTACGAGTCAGTAATAGCAAAGATGCAGACCAAGTGATGAAATATTTCATTAAAAAAATGAATGAAAGGAAGGACAATTAGAAGAAAGTGGGGGGAAAAAAGGATGCAGTTATGTTTGGCATTAACAGGTAAGTATGTCGTTTTTGGGTTGTTGTTAAGTTGAGGTCTAATTTTGGTTGGAGGAAAGAAAGCGTAGAGTTTAGGGGTTAGGCTATCATTTGCTGGTATGTTTTGGGTAAAATAATATAGACTGGCAATGGGGTTGTGATGCAGCTACCTGCTTCTCGAACCCCCTAGGTCAGGTGCTACACCTGCAACCTTTAGGAAATTAATCGTTTACATAGCAACGCAAATGTCAAACAGGGTTATATGGCAGTCATGTAAAAGTTGCTGCATGTTTAATTCTCATTTCACAAATGAAAAATCCCCATAGAGAAAGATAACGACAATAAAGATCATTCTTTCTGATGTCTGAGTATTGAATGGATAGTGTATACAGCACTGGACTCCTTGGTTCTTGTGGCAGGACTCCTTGCTGGTTTGCAATCTTTTCAAACCTGCTCTACCTTGAAGCTGTGTACTTTGGTTTAGATCTAACAAATTAGCCACAAACTACTGTGCTCTCCAAGTATAGAACTAGTTTGATGTTAGGCCTAATACTTGTGCAATGATGTTCACTTTCATTTGGATAAAACCAATCAGGGTTGAAATGACATTCGTTCAACATATGACTAATTGTGAACAACAAATTTCCTTAATTGTATGTGGGCAAGCAAAACTTGGGGTAAAAATGGATGGAAAGTACACAAGTCATGATGTGTAGGAATAGTTTAGGAAATCCAATAAAGAACTCCTTTCTCACCTATAGTTCACCCCTCCCAGTGAACAGTAAGGTAGAATATTGGACACGTATGCTATATTTTATGTCTTCAAACCAAAAAATGACCCGTGGAGTGCAAAATAGGCACCGGGTTTATTGTAGGGTAGAAGATCTAGATTTTTCACCTTGGATCTCTACCGGCCATTCCCAACCAAGGGTCCATGGAACCCTAAGGTTTCTACAATGGTATTGATAGTTCCTTGAGCTTTGCCCCCCCATCTGATGGTGACTTTATAGTTCCAGGTTCAATGCCATTTGGTAAGCCAGTTGGATGACACCGGTTTTCTGTCTAGAAGGAAATTTTGAAGAACATTTCTTTCCTGATTATCACCATAATGTGAACATTCTTTGACCCTCAATGAATCCTGAAATTATTCCCCCCCCTTGAGAAAGGCTGATCCAAACATTTACCCCCATGACATTTAGTGATCCTGTATATCTGTAGATGCATGTCTATACAGAGTGCACTCATTTTACGGTCACTGGAAAGTATCGCCAACAATGATTCTAAACCAGGGGTGTCAAACTCTGGCCCGCAACCTCCTTTTTTTTTTTTGCTCCCAAAGGAATCCTAATTATGAATTGCAGCTGGCCCGCCGCTGGATTTAAATAGTGCTGCATGCCCCACATTTTTAGAGGCATTGAATTGTAGTAGCGGTGCTATTTTCAGTTCCAGCCACTCATAACATTAGGCCCCCCATTGGACTGTTTTCTTGATGCAGAAAATTGTAGTAGGGTGCTATTTCAGTTTCAAGTTTGGCCCGTGACTTTGTCTAAGTTTTTAATTTTGTCCCACTGTGTATTTGAGTTTGACACCCCTGTTCTAAACAAATGTTACTGAGAGTCTGTATGAATTTTTAGTAGAGTTTCCTGCTGTTGCTGATATTCACATTGTCAGTAACCCACAGAGAGCGGAACATACTGCCTGTGTTCCTTTCTCTGGAATGAATGCAATTTGGTAACCAGGAAACCAGGAATCTAAGTGATTATTATCAGGACCAACCAGATAATGACATTTGAATTAAAACACCAGTTGTACTGACAAGACAATCCTCTCCAAGTTAATTATATTCATTATAAAGATTTTTTTTTTTCTTTCATACGCCTGAATATTGGGCAGGAAATGAGTGGTAATATCTCCAACAGGGATAGTAACTGTAGTAAAAACTTACCACCAACCTCCCTCTCCCACTCTGTTATGAAACTTTTTTAGATAGTTTAAGTGCAAAATATACAGTTTTGTGTAGAGAGGAGAATTATTAGATGTACTGTGAACCTGGCATAAATATCTGGACATGCTTGTTTCATTTACTATATTGTGTTGGTTACAAACCCCACACTTGGGGAAGAGCACAGAGAAAGCTCCCAGCTTATTATTAATTTTATTAATAATTTAATAAGCATTATTTACATGGTGCCAACATATTATGCAGCGCTGTACATTAAATAGGGGTTGCAAATGACGGACAAATACAGAGAGTGACACAGGAGGAGGGGAGCACCATGGCCTGAGAGCTTACAATCGAAGAAATATTAGCATGTGAAGGCTTGGTTAGAAACCACTCAATGATACACAGGAACAACCCAACAAAAATTTTTGTAGACATGTTGAGGAATTAAAAGCGCCTATTTCATTCCCCCTGACAACCTCCACAATGTGTTTGTTGGTATTTGCTGACCACCAGGCGCTGCAAGCACCTGTTTTCCTACAGGTCTCATCCAGGCCAACCTACAGCTGCTTACATGTATACAGACACTTTGCTATGAACATTATATTCATTATTCATCATTAGGGAGTGGAAAATGCAGCAGTTAGGCACTAGTAAACCTGTCAGTATGAACTAAAGCCTTTTAGATAGGTTGCATACATTTTTTTTTCTCTGCATGACTCCTCAAGCCAAAGGTTGCATAATCTCCGAGCATCACGTACTAGTGTCAGTGTTTGGTTTCAGGATGAATCACGCCTGTTTTGGTAGCACCCGGAAGGTCCAGCCCTCCTATCCAGAGTGTGGTAAAGCTTTGGAGACAAGTGAAAATACATATCAATCTTCTTTGTCATAAGAAATAGTTTTTGGGTGGAGTGCCTATCTGGGGAGTCTTTTCACAGGCTGCGTGTCATTACAATTATTAAATTTTACATATGAGCTGTGTTGTTTGTAACTCATTTATTGTGTAATTGAGATTCCTAACAGTGGCTTAGTAATAGGCTGCAATGTTTTCTTTTGCTAATTATAGTGTGCCACACATTGAAAATTAGTAGAAACTAATTTAGATTTATTTAATGCATATTTCTGAATCTCAGCTTGGCCTCTGCCAGGACTGCAAACGAGCCGTGTTCTTCAAACCACAGCATAGGAATGTTAATTGTGTAGACCATCGAAACCACTGAAGATGACTGTCTGGCAGGCCCTTCTATGACCATGGTTAAACTGAAGAATGGATATTGACTGGGGACTTACTGTTTTCGTTATATAATCAATTCTAGTTTCTTTATATATTCATAAGGTACTCTGCTCAGTTTTTTTTTTTTAAAGATTTGTATAAAGTAGAGAAAAGTTAGAACCTCTTTGTGTTTTATTACTTTGTGTGTTGCCCTTGGGAAGTATTCTCCTAGTTGTCCGTATGGAGGGGGGAGACGTGGCTGAAGGTCTTGAAGCCTCGTAAGTTTTTATCATGACGCAAGTTACATAATTTTCTGAAGACTTTTGCTTTCTTATATGCAATATGAAATATACGCAAATATTTTCCAGCTGCAGGTTTAGCAGTGTTTCCTTCTACCAAGCCTAACATTACTTGGTATTGAATTTATAATATGCCTCATATTCTGTCATGGTTGCTGTACAATACTTTGACTTCTGTATAGCATATGACCACCAAACCCTGGTTGAGAAACTGCAATACTTTCCTCCTCTCCAGCACCGTCTCTTGTCATTAGCTTTTTTCTGCTATAAGACGTCTTTAGTCTTTGTTTTTGGTCTGGGCATCCTTAGCACCATTCTGTGAGTTTAGGGAGCCACCACATTGTATTAAGGCAGACAGTGATTCATGTTGGTGCCATTCTGTCTGCAAATGATTCATTTTTTATGCCAGCTCTCTACACTTTTTTTTCTCCTGAGTAGAAAAGGATGTGTCCTGCCAGAATGCTGTAGAAAATCCTTGCTCCTGGTCTTGAAGCCAAACTTTCTTTTTCCTTGTCTGATGCACTCCATGCTAAGTGAACTTTTCACTAGTATGCTTGCATTGAACACAATCTTTCAGTAAAGTTAGTGTACTAAACCCTGCTAGCTACCCGTTTTAGGGTTACCCTGTCATTATAAGGCATAACTGAAAGAACTTTCTGTAAAAGAGGCTTTTTACTTGTCTGTGTGCTGAGATGTGGCTGTGATTCAGCCCTGGGGCTGCTGAATATATTTTACGCCGCCAATTTTGTTGAAAACTTTCTAGACTGCTATATGTCATACTGTCATTACTTTGGAAAAAACATAGCAGGACTGAATAACAGGAAAAAGGCACAGCTTATGGCAAGAGGATATTAAAATTAAAAAAAAAAAAAAAATAAAAAAAAAACACCTACCTTTTACTTACGCAGATCCCGCAATCCCTCTGGAGCTTTCCTGGTTTGGGTTCTGTGCTGCCCTGTAATCTGCTTTCATACGGGCACAGAGGAATCACCGGGTGCTGCTATCTTTTTTTTGTCCCTTTGCTTCTGCCTGCGATTACACACTATGCAGGTACGAAATCCGGTGATGTAGCTTGCTGTAAATGGGGGAAATGTTTTTTTTCCATTGAAGAAAAGGCTTCTTCTGTGCATGCCAGAGATTGGGCATGTGCAGAAAGCGCAGCCAGAAGAATCGGAGCACAGAGCCTCCAGGAATACACTGTGTTTCCATTCTGTCTATGGCTGTGATGATAAAGACAGAAGGGGAGGGCTTCATTTTTTTTTTTTAGGGTTTAGTAAAACCCCCCCCCCCCCCCAAACACCCCAAAAAAGGTTATTTTTACCTTACATAAAGAACCTTTTTTGTAAAGTCAAAATTCTGGTGATAGGCCAGCTTGCTTGAAGAATTGAGTTCTTGCAGTGGTAGACAACCAGTGTTGCAGCTTTGTTTTAACACACAGGCCGCTGGAATAGTAAGTCTAGTGCAGTGTTTCCAAAGAAGGTTCCATTGACTCCTAGGGTTCCTCCAGAGGTTGCTATAGATTCTGAATGATGAGCAATTTGTGCTGTTTTATGACAGTTTTTGTCTGTAATGATGGCATTCTTCCCAATGGTCATCAATGTAAGAGGCTCCACACTAATGTACTGTAAGCTGTGGTTATAGTTAATATAGAATGGAATCTCTGAAGATCTGAAAGTTTTTTCATGTTAAAAAGTTGAAAGAGGCCTCTTTTATAGCTAATCCTTTTTTCTTTTTTTTTTTTTTTTTTTTTAAACTGATATCTGCAGAGAAACGGGACTTTAACGGCATATATAAAACTCTTAAAACATTTTATTGGTACATCATATTAAAGTAAGAGACATTAATTTTTGCAGTGCCCCAGAATGGGAACCACTGTGTCCCTATATTACAATATACAGACATACATCCACTTCTTCATAAAATTATCAACATAAATACATAGTTGAAACATTATAGCAAGTCTAACTAAAAGAGCCAGTGTATCATCAACACATTTCATGGTGTAACAGCACTTCTTCAGGATGAAGCTTAATGAGACTGGGTTGCTTCTAACAGGGCAGAACCCACAGGACATCTTATGGAGGATTGTTTCATCTATCTCAGGCAGACTTGAACTCTTCTTGGCTTCTGGTCTTACCATTTGGTTGCTGCTTCCTGTTTGTTGGCACTGTGTGAACCTACTTTGGCGCTTGGAAAGTGATACTAGTATTTGAGTTTATGTTGTATCATATTTACTAGTCTCATCCATGAAAAGTGGTGTTACACCACGAAACGTGTCGATGATACACTGGCACGTCTTGTGAGACTTGCTATAATGTTTCAACTATGTATTTATATGGATACTTTTATGAAGTGGATGTATGTCTGTATGTTGTAATATAGGGACACAGTGGTTCCCATTCTGCGGCACTGCAAAAATTAATGTCTCTTTAATATGATGTACCAATAAAATGTTTTAAGAGTTTTATATATGGCGGTAAAGTCCCTTTTTCTCTGCACATATCAATTTAGTCTACGTTTTGGATGTGGCATGTGGGCATTTAATGAATGTTCGCCAACCAGTGAACCCTTTAATTATCAACATTGTAGAGATAATTTTCACTTTAAAGTGTCCTTATCACTTTGTGTTCACCTCCCCTTCCTGGAGTTGAAGTTTGTCTAAAAGCTTCAGCTAAGCTGTTTGAACATGGCTAAAAGCTTTGTAATTACTTTGCAAAATGTTGCTGTTCCAGGCCAAATGCACAACCAATGTGTAGCCTTAAAGGGAATATATAATGGGAAAGGTGACTCAGCTGAACTCCAGGCAAATGTCAGAACAAGTGGGGCTTCCTCTTGCTGAAAGAATTAAATGCTCCTTTTCAACTAGGGAACCTTAAAAAAAAAATATATATACTTTGTTCAGCAATCTGCACTTTTCTAATAAAATATATGCAGGCCCTTGGCATCTTTACTAATAATACAGCACTGCTGGACCTGCATTGTATGGAAGTTACACAGAAAAGAAGAGTTTGCCGAGCAAGAGCTAAGATCAGTAAAATAGCTTTTTACTGGTACCCCAGATGACAATATGTATCTGCCCTTCCAATGTGGGGAAAACCCAAAGTTCAAATTTACATCATAACAAATGCTAAACATGCATTAGTAATATATTTATATCAAGCTCATCTCCTGTTCCATATATATGTAAAATGAAATTGAATATTTTTTTTACCATGCTTTTTAAAATAGTTTATTAATTTACAAATCCTCAGTTTGAATCCCAGTGTTGCCTAACTTGTTTAGCAGCATTTATTTTTATGTGAGCTGGATTATTTCCAGAAAACAGGCACATAAAACTGCTTACCAGTCCAAATATTTTCTGGCAGATTTAATCCCTTGAGTGATATGTTGTGTAAGACCAGGAAGCCTTTGTAGAGTCACCCTAAACCTAATCTGTAGCTTTGTCATGGTCTGTAGAAGATCTTACTAAATGTTTTCCAATATCTGCTCCCTCTTCAACTTAATTCATAGCTAAGCTGCCTGTGGCTGGGTCCACGCCTTTCCCTGTGCATTTTATGTGCATTTTTTATGTGTTAGTGAGTTTTTATGTGTTCTGTCAGTCAAAGAAATTGGAGCTTGCTAGCAGAGGGACTTGTTACGATACACCAAAAAATGTTACCAGCATTTGTGTGCACTCCTTTACAGGGTTATCAATGTGTGCTACTGCAGTGGTCACCAACCTTTTCTGACCTACGACCCACTAAATGCACAAACTCCAGACTCACTTAAATGGGAAGAAATTTCTGCCAGAGTGATGTCATAATGCCAGAACCCACCCACCCTACCATTGCAGGTCTGAGCCAAAGACGCAACCCACCCACCACCCTACAATCCATACAGGAGACATGGTTCTCCGACTTGGGCTGGTGCGCCCCTCCTAGCGTGGTCTTTCTCCTGACCCAACTGAGGGGTGCACCGGCCAGACTCACAGACCACCGGTTGGCGACTGCTGTGTTACTGCACTAAAACACTTATGCTAATTTGGGCAATGCAGCACGCGTGGGCTAGCACCATGAAAAGCAATAGAAAAGCTGTGTAAATGGATTGACACCTGTTGGTAAATGTTTATTAAATTGCAAAGATGAAAAATGGAGCCTAAGTTTTTATGACCAAAGTCATCTAAAGTAGTTGGGGCTTGGAAGCATGTGTTCTCTATGAGATCCTTCAATTTTATCTGCTAAATTATTTATAAATTAGTGCATTCATTCATGTATTATTGATATACCTGCATTACTGCATAGGAGGTTTGACAACGCTTTCTAGTGCTAAAGCAGAAGTAAACGTCCAGTTGTCGTTCAGATATCTGCCCTTGTCCCGCCGCAGAGGAAGCACCAGATGTCGCCATTCTCTTTCTTGTATTCTCGCTTCGGCCTACATCACCCAATTTTGCACGGCGCGGGTGCGAGATCGACTTGTGTAGCCTGCTGTAAATGGGGGGGGGGGGAGTGCCTCACTGCCTCACTGCCCATGCGTGAGATCTGCATTTTGTTCCCCCAATTGAAGAAAAAGCTCCTTCTGTGCATGCCCAAGATTAGCATGCAAATGAAGAGCAACCAGGAGCCTCCTTGGGTGAATGATGCATGTATCCCAGGAGGCTCTGCGTTCCTATTCTGTCTTCATCGCCGCTGCAATAAAAACCATAAAAAATAAAAATATAGGTGGTTTACCCCCCCTCCACCACCAAAAAAAAAAAAAAATGAAGGTAATTTTTACCTTACGTGAAAGGGTTGTCTTCCCTTTTACTTGTGATAGGTCCGCTTTAAGACTTACTTACCGAAAGCCTAATGTAGGAATTTTCTTAGAGCACCAGTCTGATTCAGGCATTCCTTGGAAGTCTAAATCTAATACAAACCTTAACCTAGTCCCTACTTGCCTGTACCCATTCTGTTGTGGCTGCCACCATCTTCTCCATCTTTCCGAGCACGACGTCAGCACGACGTATACTGAATGTTATATTAGATCCTTTAAAGCAGAGCTAAACTCTTGATTACACTTGTATCCCTGATCATCTCCGAGCACCATCAACTTACTTCTTTTTTTGTTCCTAAAGATGGTCCTCGACCATCTTGATTGGTTGCATGCGGGAGTTCATTCATTGCCTGTCCCTTTCTGCAAAAAGGACATGTAGGCATGCCAGGTTTCAAAGTGGGGCTTTATTTCCGCCTGAAATTTGAAAAGCATGCAGGTAAGGCGGAAATTGCACAGACTTCAGAGATTACACTGGTTGGTTTTACTTATCCTAACTTATCCTAACAAAAATATACTGTTCAAAAGTGGCACTTCACAATCTTAAACCTTTGCAGCAAATGCAGACTCCTCAAAAGGGGGTTATGACATAAAGCAATTAAACATGTGGCATGGTGGTAGTCTCCTATTAGAAGGGAGAGGATAACTACATCAGCTGGAAGGTTGCAGTAGTTTAGGAACATCTAGTAGTAGTTGACCGGATTCCAACTGGACTTGTCCTTGTAATGTTGAAGAAGACGTTTCACAGCGTTCTAGGCTGTTTCTTCAGCATTACAATGGCAAGTCAAACATGGCTACTGCTATTAGATTTACAATGACCTGAATAAATGAGAACTCTCACAGACAGTAGTATAAGACGGCCAACCTTTCGGACCTCATGGACCCCTAAATTTATCATTTTAAATCCCACAGACTATTAATAATGAATTTTTTTTAAAAAAGATAAATACATTTGTACAATAAGGTGTTTCCTAATGGTGCCTGACAAGGACAGTGGAGGGTCTGATTCATTGATCAGCTCATGGTTAAGTGAGGTATTACTATTATTACTAATATCATTATGATTGTTATTATTTGGTATTACTAAAGAAATATAAAACATTTGTTTTGATTTTTCTCACTCATTAAGGGTTTATTTCATTGGAATCTAAGATCAAACAAGAATTGATAGTTATCAAAGTCAAATTTTTGTTGTCATTAAATATAACAGTTAAAGAATATACACAGTTAAGATCATACTTATCTAAAAAAGCAAATAAGAGCAATAAACAAATAAAATAAAACAATCGGATGAGAATCGTTATTTGCAGGACGGGGTGACTGTTGTAATGGTGGAAACAATACTGAAGCGTACAGCTCGGTAACGGTTGCCTCATACAACATAAGATTACACTGATGTCACACTGCGCACCCCTTGTTTTTCCCTCTCTAGTACAGTTTGTGAATTTAGTGCAATATAAAGGTGAAAATTGCCATTCAGAGTATAGGAAATTTTTGGAATATTATTTGTTAATAATAAAACATAACAATTGCAAATAATGTCCAGATTTTTCTGTGGACCACCAACATTTTCTCGTGGACCACTGGTTGGCAACTGCTGGTTTGGGAAATACTGAGATTTTATGTGAGGGGGCTTTGGAACAAGGATTTAATTGGTTTGGCTGCAGCCATCTGAATAGTAGAGGTAAATGAAATAGTTTGTGATATTTTTTTTTTTTTTTACATTTATAGGCCATTTATAAGGCCACCTATTTGAAGAATGGTACCAAACTTTCACAGTCTTAATGCCACCCTGTTGGTGCTGGAACCTGGTGTTTTTGTTCTATATATTTGGCAGATATGGGTGTGTGTGTTTTTGTTTAATATGTTTGCTTTGTATTATGGAATGCAGAATTTGAAGCCTCTTTAAACATTCTCAAATATACTCATCTTGGTAGTGCAGCATAATAATTGTGCATCATTCATCCACTTGTGCCAGGGGACGTCTATGAAAATATCTCTGAAAGTTGATTGAATGTTGTTGCAGAAATCAATGAACTACCCTTAAATTTTTCTATGAATTTTACCACAACAGCCGAAAATAAATGCCAATTTCTAATGAAGAATATCTAAGTTACCTTCTTTGCTTTGCTTTATTATTATTAAAACGGTTTACTAGGATTCATTTTTGCTTTTTGCCTTTTTATCTTCACTGCCGGTCTAGCAGACACAACAAGAAGTGAAGCAGAAACTGTCCAAATGTGCAAATGACAACTAAAAAGGCGCATTCATTTTAAGTGCCCCCATTGGAAAACAACCCCCATGTGCAGTCTTTGGTATCAATTGAAAAATTTGTAATTCTTTACACAGACAACAGTAAAACCTTTAGGCGGGTTCCTATTTACTACCAACATATCTTTTTTATTTTTTTAAACATTTCTTTATTTGCAGAATATTAAACCAAAATACATACAATACCGAGTACACTGTACAAATACAATAAAAATCTCATAAAAAGGTGAAATCAAGGTGGTGTCTGGTAGTACAGGTAAGTAAAGAAAAACACTTCAATATAAATGCGTCAGTGATGCAACAAAAATAATATCTGCCACTCCTTCATTTTCCATTTTCTAAAGGGTGAAAATAAACCAATAAACTATACCCGTATAACAAACAAAAGGGTATAACACAAAGAGATGGATAACATTACCGATCATAGCATGTTCTTATAAAGAACCAGATGTAGCACTACAATTTTAAATTTGCAAAAATAAGGAAAGAACATGTACAGTGATGACAGTCATGTTAAGCCCGAGTATGTTACAGATTGTGAGCCCTAATGATTGAGTGACCTAGGAGGCACCCAAAGTTCTGCGGTCATATCACGTCGTATGATGAAAAACTTCAATTATTTCATATATTTAGCTAGATGACAATGTATATTCTAAATAAAGCCTCCATGTATCAAAGAACTTTTATGTGTGGGTATCAGGATGTTTGGTAGCCCCTGCTTTATCAATAACCATCAGAGATAGGAGATATTGCAACAATTGAGAGATGCTAGGAGGATGGGGTTCAAGCCACATTTTAAGTATAATTTTTTTGGCTGCCAAAAAGCAGAGATGTTCAAATTTTCTGACTAATGCTTGTGTTGTCAAAGTGATAGACAATGGAAATATAGAAGTACTATGAAAAAGTGCCAAATGCGGCAAAAATGGTCTGCATGTCCTGTGACTGACTGTTTAAAGTCAAAGACTTTTTTCCAAAAACAGGAGATCTTAGGGCAGTTCCACAATGCTCCAAAGGAGCCTTATCTAAAGTGCATTTAGGGCATGCGGTTAGCCTTGTGGAAATCACACTTGGTCTGAGAGGTATATCAAAAGCATAATATGCCCTGTGCAATTATTTTAAAGTGAACCTCGCACCAATGCTCACTAATTATCATCATCATCATCATCACACAAGCCTACCTAGATTCAAAAGTTCTAATGTATTTGGATGGGGAAGGTCTAAAAAAGTGTCCATTTGCGTACAAAAGATAGTACACCAGAGGTATTAATAGTGCACTATAGCAGGTGATAAAACAATATCACAGGGAAGGTTAGTTGTACCAAAAAAAAAGACTTCACCTGCAAGTAAAAGAGGAAATGGTGAGATGGTAAAGAATATTAAGTCCTCACAATTTCCACACAACTTTATCTAACCATTGACCCAGACTTCTCAAACCTCTACGATCCCATAGTTCATCAGCCTTATAGACCATTCCCTGGAGAAAACAGGGAGTTGAGCTTGGGGGGGGGTCAGCTATAGTCGTTTCTACCCGGCATCTATATATTTTTTGACCTCCCTCCAAGGTAACAAAGTGTCTTGCAGTAGAAAGTTGTCTCTCAACTCACGTGGAATATTTGGATACGGGGTATTCAAAAGACCCATTAGAGACCACAGTTGCACCAAAAGGGACTCTAATTGTGTCACTGTGTAGTGATGGGTGCCGTGCCACCAGTTCTTGACATGTCTAAAAAGACAGGCCAAATTATATTTTCTTAGGTCAGGAAAACTAACTCCTAGATTCTGTTTAGGTAGCGAAAACTTTACTCTGGATGTACGCAGGGGCTTACGCTGCCATATAAAGGCACTAAAAGCTGAGTGGAGTTTCTGGACATCAACGTGGCAGAATCGGTAGTGTCTGCATGGGATATAACAGTCTAGCAAAGCCTGTCATTTTGATAAAGTGGCAACGGCCAATCAATGATAGGGGCAAATTCTTCCAGCGCTACTTAAGTTTGTACATGTCAGGGACTGTACAAGAAATACTCCTAGGTAAGTTAAATAGGATTTAGTTAATTTAATTCCTAATCTATCAACACAGGTTAACAGTTCTAGAAATGGAGTGGGGCAGAGACTGAGCATTTCGCTCAAAGTATAATTTATTTTGAATCCTAAAAAGGCTCCAAAATTTTGGATATGATGAAATGATTTTAGATAGATCCTTAATAGGGTTCTTGATAAATAACATTATGTCATCAGCAAGCATAGCTAAACTAATATGCTTGCCCTGAACCTCTATTCATAAAATGACCCGGCTAAAGGCTCAATACCCAAATTAAAAAGGAGTAGGAATAGGGGGCAACCCTGTCTAGTGCCTCTGCCTAACTGAAATGATGGGGTAGAAATACCTGCCACCTGAACTTAAGCCATTGGGTTGGAGTACATAGAATTAAATCAATTGGCAATATTGCCTCAAATCAAATTTTGCAATTACTAAGTGCAACCAGGACCATTCAATGCTGAATTCAGCTAACATTGCTTATGATACAGAAGACGACCCAGATAACCTAGCCTGTTCCAGAACCAGAAGCCCCTTTCTGATATTATATGTGGTAGATTTTTATCAAAATAAAACTCGCCTGTGCAGTACTAACTAGGCGAGGAAGAAAACGAACCAATCGGTCTGCTAAAATTTTAGAAAAGAATTTTACATCCTTTTTCAGTAGAGAAATAGGGCGGTAGGAACTAGAGTCTAGCAGGTCCTTTTGTTTTTTTAAGGAGCACCTTAATGAATGCCATTTGGCCTTAATCTAGATAGGTGAGGCGTGACCTTGGCATCTAGGATTTTACAAAATTCAGAGGGCAAGCCATCTGGACCTGGTGCCTTAGAATTAGCCGAGCTCTTAATAGCTCAAGAAACTTCCTCTTCATTTATAGGAGTATTCAGACATTTCAATTCTGAAGAGTTAGTTGGTCCATCAATACCTTACCTTGGGTAACATCGCTAGTTTGGGAAGTATACAGTACTTCATAATAGTTTGCAAAGGTAGATGCTATTTCTTTAGGTAATTTGTGTATAACATGCTGCTTGTCTCTAAAAGCCATGACGTGGAGGAACTCTAAATCCTTTTGCTAGATTGGCCAACAACTTAACTGATTTGTTCCTATACCTGAAAAATTCCACCACATGGTAGGAATGGATAGCGGTGTTGTACACAAGCCCTCAAAGAGATGACTTAAAAATTGTGTAGGCTTGTTTAGCCAAAGAGCAAGCCTCACGGTACTTTCGTAATGTATTCTTTTTGGTGAAGGTGACATATGCAATGATATTCCCCTGTATAACTGCCTTAGTTGCTTCCCAGTATAATTGAGGGTTATTCTTGTTTATGGCATTGTGAAAATCATAATCTTGCCACCAATGCTGCAAATTTTGTTGGAAAGACTCATCTTTTGCAATGAGGGGAACCGCCAGACATAATCTGTCTTGTGTAGATAGCCATCGGTTAAAGTGATAGTGACTGGGGCGTGATCTTAAAGCACTAGGGGGTGGATATCTGACATATCTAATTTAAACAATAAATCATCTGAGATCAAAAAAGTGTCCAATCTGGACATTGTTGAGTGGACCGGTGAAATGCATATAGTCCCTCTCCAATGGGTGAAGGTGTCTCCAGGCATCTGTCAGACCTGTTGTTGAAATAAATGAGGCCAAAGCTGTATCATTAGTGGCAGTAGTTCTATGTTTAGGGGGTGGCGGAGGTCTATCCTCAATCGTGTTCTAACAACAAATTTTATATTCTACAACTAAAAATAAAAAACACAGGCACTTTTATTTGTGTTGGGGGTTTTATTAGATAATAAAGGTTTTTTGTAATTGAGTTTAAAGAGGTTAAAGGGGGGTCAAAGGACACAACAAAGGCAATTTTGTTTTTGAAGGCCATTGGGCTGACAACGTACTGCGCTGATTCCTGGATGAACATTCAGAGGTAAAGGCCAGGCTTTGTTTACCTTCAGTATTCTGACCTTAATCTCCGTTCCCTGTTTAAAGTAGACCTGTCACCTCCAGTTAAGCCTCCACGTTTCAGCGTTATACAACGAACTGTCATGCCCAGTATTTATACCAGATATTTCTTCTGTTTTCTTTTTTAGTTACTTTTTATATATATTCAGTGCACCCTTTTTTTTCATTATTTTTTTAATGTATTAAGTTTTTAATATAGGAAAAGTACTACATTTCCAACAATGCTTTTCTCTCCCGAGCATTTTCTGATCTTTCACTTGAATGCCCAAGCTTCTGAAAGATGGCATCATTGAATGACATCTCATCCGCTATATTATGCATGCCATACTGAACAAAAGATTCACTTGGGGAAACTTAAGGTCTGTTAGCTGCAGCTTAATGTGAATGCAAGCCTTTGAGAGTTCTTTTTTTTTATTGAAAAATTCTTTGAGTTGCTAAAAAGTCCTGTGATATTTAATATATAGAGTCTTTAAAAAAAGGCCTATCTGTGTAAAAGAAGTTGTTAAAATCTAGATTTGTGTATGCCTTCTTTTTTATCTTTGAAGCTAGGAATCTTGGTAATTTGCGGATTAAGGTTGCGTACACCCGTTCAATAATTGTCATCGGAAAAGATTGTGAAAGACTGAATGATGCATGAACGAATGCTGTACATACAGCGCCTTTCTGCTCTATAGAGAGAACGACAGGACGGCACCCCGCTGCTCTTTCTCCCTTTTATTTGGATTAGGATCGTTCGTGGATCCGCCAGGTCCATGAACGATGATCCCTGTACACACTCCAGATATCTGCCCTGAGGCTAATATAGAAAAGAATATAGATTAGAATTCTCGTGTGTGTGTATATAGCCCTAGACACCATTACAGGTTTAATGTCTTTGCTGCCATAACAATGAGCCAAGGTAATCAACAACAGAAACCAGAGTATTTCAGGGTTTTGTGAAATTTGACATCACCAGTATCCCTGTTGCAAATACCAGCAACCCCTTCTATTACATCAGGATATGGTCCATTTACTGATTCTTCCTATACAGTCAAAGCTTCGATGGAGGCAACTGTGGATATTGACACATTCACTACATGCAAAGTATTCTCCCATCTCCAAGAAACCCTCAGAGATGGAAAAAGCGTGTTGGGCATAATATCTCTGCAGGTTATCCCTTCTATAAAAGAAGGAAGTGAAGTCTGATATTCTATGTGTTTATGGATTAGGCAAAGAGTATTTTGTTATATTCTTACCTCAGTTTCAGGTATTCTGCAGAATAGCAGTACTCCAATCAGTAAAACAAAACAAAAAAAAAAACCTACGTTTGTCCGAGCACTTACCCTGAAAAGCTATCAAATATTTCTTTGCCATTATATCATTCGCCCTATGCAACCACCGATGAACAATGGGAGGTGAAGTCTGCTTTCACCAAGATGAAATGCACGCTTTAGCAGCATTAAGCAAGTGATGTAATAAGGAATGTTTATAGGGTTTTCTGCAGATCATAAAAAAACATGCAGGAGAAGAAGTTCTGATTTATCATGGATCGAGATATCCATACGTTTAAATGTTACTTCTGCCACCTTCTCCCAAAATAATGATCGAGCCAGTCGCCTCCAAAATGTATGCAACGATTGTGCATACATTCTTGTTAACAATACAGGAGTTCTGTACCAAGTAAGAGGTTTATAATGTATCTCTTGGTATTAATTGGTGATAGAAACTTTTATGACTAAAAAACAGTATATATTTATTTAGGGAAAACCTGTTTTTAAAGTTACATGTTCTCCCCAGCTCCTTTTAACTGGCTGCACAACCCAGCATTTTTTAGCAACTACCCGGCTGTTTTTGGGTGCTTACTGAAGAGTTGGGTCACAATACAGGGGTTGCCGCCCGCCTACTATTTTTCTCACCTGACCAAAATTTCTGAGTTGAACACTTGAACTTGGTTTTGATCCCATTTAGTAACAAGAAAAGGTTTTGAAGGCCTCTTTACATTAATTTGAATGGATTACCAATGCACCAGATACATTAAAAATGCATAGTGTGAAGCCAGGCCAAAACCTATTCATTTATCTGCAATGTTATTTATGTGTTTTAACCTTCCTGGATCTTGACCACTTGATTTTTACAGTGCGCCAATATACACAGAAAAAATGTGCATGCAAGCAGGTATAAAAAAATTAGTATTATGCTGAATGTAGGTGTTATATTTGTACATCTGTTTAGTATAAAAAAAAATAAACTTGGTGCATGCTAATAAAAAACAAAAAAACAACTAATTTCGTATCTGTAAACCATAATAAAGGAGTTTCTGAAATCTGAACACTGAGCAACAATTCTTTTTTGGCTCTGGGAATGTTGATAATGCTAACTGTTGGATTTCCCCTAACTTTCCAACAATAGATACCAAGATAAATAAATTATTATTATTATTACTACACAATATTTATATTGCGCCAACATTTTATGCAGCGCTGTACAAAGTGCATAGTCATGTCACTAACTGTCCCTCAAAAGGGCTCACAATCTAATGTCCCTACCATAGTCATATGTCTTTAATACAGTCTAAAGTAAATTTGGGAGGGAAGCCAGCTAACCTCACTGCATGTTTTGGAATGTGGGAGGAAACCCACACAAACACAGGGAGAACCTGCAGACTACATGAAGATAGTGTCCTGGCCCAGATTCGAACCTGAGACCCAGTGCTGCAAAGGCCAGATATATAGATTAACCCCCCCAGCCTGGACACAGACAGGAATGTTAAAAAAACAACTTGACAGACTCAAACTGTTCCCTACTTTATCCAGAACAATATGCCTTTTGCTTTTTCTTTAGCATCTGGCAGCGTGAGTCAGTTTATTTAGTGGAAGGGTAAATTTAATGCAATTATTCTAACTGTTTAGAGTAGAGGTGGAATAGAATGTCTGCTGGTAAGTACTACTATATATATTTTTTTTTTTTGGCAAAAAAGAGGAGAGAATAATTTGGCAGTCTCATATTATATGAATTCTAATGCCCTAAGTTTTAGGAGAACATTTGAAATGTAGCTGTATACAGCCTGCCCTGTCTGCAAGGGGTACATGACACAGGATAAGCATTACATATAAATTGCCATACCTTATTAGTTATAGAAAGAAAATCTGCTTGTCACAGATCTCCAAAGCCCCTTTCACACTTACAGTTGCAAACTACAATTGCAGATTCTTCAGTTACATTCAGGTGAGTTTGTAATCCCATAGACATGAATTTAAAAACCTAAATACAAATAGATTTTAAAAGCACACATCTTGGGTTCTTTTAAAGAAAAAAAAGAACACTAGACTTTTTAGAATGAAATGTACACAGAGTAGAGGAAGTGCTGATATAACCCCTGAAATGTAACAGTTTTCATGTTTTGATAGTGACGCATTATGGGAGCAATAATAAGCGTTATGTAGAGACAGACTCCATAACCTAGTGCAAGTAAACATAGTTTTGTGCAGTGGTTTTTTTTCTTTCGGTTTTTTTACCCAGTGGTACCAGTTTACAAAAGCACATTGCCTGCATTATTTTCATTGCATTGCTTTTGGTGCTAATTTTTCCCTGGTAAATTTTATTTCTGGTTCTCAGATGTGTGTGTGTGTGTGTGTGTGTGTGTGTGTATGTGTATATATATGTGTGTGAATATATTTATATATATATATATATATCTCTCATGAAAAAAATCCTATTGTTTTGGCATATTATACATTGATGGGCTGTATAAAATAATTTAAACATGCCTAAAACTAAAATACATAAATACAAAAGCAATTAGATGAAAAAAAAAAAATTTACCCTCACTTTACAGTGCTGAGAAGAGTGGAGTGCCTACTAGGATGGTGCTGAGAAGGGAGGAGGAGGAGATGTTATGTAATTCACAGAGAGTTATAGCGCGGGTTGTTCACTGAATGGTAGCAACTGGTGTACTGAGACTCATGGGCAGTCGTGGCTTTGTCTCGAGAGAGGTAAATAAGGGTATCGCACGGTGTTTTGACTCATTTTGACCCATACAAGTTCTAGCACAAAGGTTGTATACCAAGAAAATTTTTTTGTGAAGAAATAATTTTTATATATATTTTTTAATAAACTGTAATGGAAGATACAGACTATTGGGAAATAAAGGCTGCTTTTAAGGAAAGTTTCCAAGAAGCGGAATAAAAGAACAAAATATTGGAAAAGGACAACATATAAGATATGCTTGTAGAAAACAATAAGTAAAACAAAATTACAGATTCATAAAACTAAAAACAAATAGGGAAAACATAACCGGTAAAAAGAGAACTAACTGCACCTGTACCAACAAAACGCAGATAGTCGGCAGGAGCAGACTCGCTACTCAAAAACTAAAACAAAAGTTACGTCGGTTTTAAGTAATGTTTATAATTGGATGAGTATAAGAACTTTTGCCAAGCATACGAAGACTAAATTTGGGTATGATTACCTTCTAATAGCAGAAGTGAGCAGAAGTATGATCTCGTTTGGTGCAACCACAGCAGCTTAGGAGTGGAATTTGTATCTTCCAGAAAAGGGACATATAGGATCTAGCTGCCATAACAAGATGTCTAAGAATAGTTTGTGTTCTTCAGCTGGCTCGCTGTAGTTCAACTTTGTTGGGCTTTGCACCAGAAATCAGTGTAGATCCACACTTTGCATCTAACTGGTATCTGTCCATAATCTTGGAGGACACCTAATCTTTTACAACATTTCGGAACTTAAAAAGTCATTGGAAGTGCAACGAAACAAGGATCTTCAAGTTTTTCCAAGAGGCAAAAAAAGTCAATTGATATGTGATATTTTCCTACCTCTGAAGAAGCAGGTTTCATCTTGCGAAATGCGTCAGTTTAGGTAAATATTTGACCTCAAACCGTGGTTCATATATCTAGGTCTATTTATGGACTACTAAGACGATGTTATTGTACCTATGTACTTCTACCATGTTTCCCCAAAAATAAGACACTGTCTTATATTTTTTTGGGCTTCCAAAAACACACTAGGTCTTATTTTCAGGGTAGGTCTTATATACTTTTTTTAATGAAAAAAAACACTTACCATATTCATGTATGAATATGGCCATAAAAAAAGGCACATTTTGCTAGGTCTTATTTTCGGGGTAGGTCTTATTTTCGGGGAAACACGGTATTATCCAGTTTGTGTAAAACTATTGTGTATGTGTAAAAAAACTTCTCTTACGAATTTTCTATTAATAAAGTATGTTTAATGGTTTTATTTATGACTGGTACCACTGAAGCTCCCTACTTTTTTCAACCCCATTACTTGGGTGTTTAAATGTTTTTTTTTTATTGTACTTTTTTGATTGGCTTTAGTATCTTGTGTGGGGACATATTCTTTATAAACTATTTATAATAATAATATTAATTTTAGGAAACCTTAAATAGAAAAAGCTTTAATGTGCTTCCCATCTGTTCAAAAGATGACTTCTTGCTTTCTTTTTGGCTCACCTCACCACAACCTTGCATGATTATATTTTTATACTTTCTCTGAAAAGGCGAATTGCATGGCTGTCTACTGATCTAGTGGTTTCAGTGCTTTAGATCTAAAATCTGAAGTTATGATCTGTATATTTGTTTTGGGTTAGTGACTTAGAAGTAAAGGTCATAGGATTATAACTGGACAAATAACCTTTTCAAATAGAAAGGTCGGCAATGACAGATGACATATAATATTTTTCATTATTGGTTTCTTTCAAAGGATAGCTATTGCTTGTGTGCAAAGTATAGGCCTATCAACCCCTCTCTCCTCATCTATATCAACACAAAGTTCCTAACACAGACATTAGATTAGATCAATGGAAAGCCATCTAGCAAAGACTACAGTGTGCACCTGTGTGATCCATCACTTCTATCAACTGCAATATCTATATAATAAAATAACTAAATAACATGTAACCTCAAGCAAGCTCTTGAGTGTAATGCATATAATCTCTATAAAGGGAATTTAGGGTTTATTGAACAACATGGTATGAAGAGAGGAAATGTGCTGCAACATAAGTCAGCTGATGACACCAGAAGAATATTGATCCTTTTTGGAACATAACTTTTGGCTTATCTGGGATTGGTTGCCAAAGGTTAGTGATGACCGTTTTAGGTTCTTATGAAGGTATAGAAAGAAGACCAGGGGTTTTGAGTGGCTTTTTCATAAAAAGTTTATTTAGGTGACATGAGATTTTCAAAAGGTAATACAATTGTAAGGTCATGGTTGCCCGCTCCCATTCAACATCATGGAGTTGGGGATAGTCATACTAGACAGAAAAGATAATTCATTGTAGAATACTGGAGGTTTGATCACATCAATACATTAACATCTGGTAGCCCAACCTGTTTCGCCTACTGGCTTCTTCAGGGGTATAGACGTATATGATCTAGGAGCATGCGCACACAGAAAGGGCACTCTGATCCTCGCTCATTCTAGGTGGGATCACACTCTCTGCTCAGCCTCTGGCTGTCATCCAAAGCTAAAAAATGGCTTGTTAGCTGACTTTTACCCAAGCAGACATTTACCCCCAAAAGAAAAAAGTATTCCACTTCCAAAAGAAACAATCCCTTTATTCTAATAACTCTACATCTCAGGAATCAACTCTTACTACTTATCTTGGAGAAAATAAATATGTGTATCCTTACCTGGCAGGAGCGTTGGGACAAACCCAATATATCCACACAATTATAGGGACTCCCTTAACTTACCTCTGAGGAACTAATTCCAGGCTAGCTAAATTTTATCATCTATTCCTACCCATAGTGCGTCATCCTTGAACATCAATAACCAATTGCTATACGTCTATACCCCCTGAAGAAGCCTGTAGGTGAAACGCGTAGGGCTACCAGAAGGTAATTTATTGATGTGTTTTCTACAATAAATTAGTATCTTTTTTGTCTAGCATTACCACCCCAACTCCATGATGTTGAATGGAATCTGGCAACCATGACCTTTAAAATTGTATTACCTTGTGCAAATCTCTTGTTGCAATACTTAAATACAATTATGTTAAAAAAAACCCTCTCAAAACCCCTGGTCTTCTTTCTGTAACTAGAGAGGGTGGCTTAAAACAAAGCTTATACTACGAGAGTAGACTAACCATACTCAATAATTTGTTTTAGGTTCTTACATGACCCCTGTACTTTACCTTGTTTTGTGTATTGGTTTAAACCAATTGTGCTAGTAGTACCTGGGAATATGAATGAATGATTTTAATGCATGGCTTTCAAGATCCTAATGTTTATAATAAAATTATTCTGTTTTTCAGCTTCCTTAATCATATTTGACCAGACGGCTCTTCGCCTCCTGGAACAGCAGGGACGTCAGCACAACCGCACAGAAAAGGTCATGTGGCACTGGATGCACAGAAACGGCAGAGTGGGACAGCTGCTGTCTATTCTGCAGAAACTCAGTTTATTGCGGGCGCTCAGCATCTTTGAACTGTGTAAGTGGTTAGTTCTTGTTTACAGACATTATCATGAAATCAAATGTACACTCCCTGAAGAAATAGGGAGGTGAGTAACATTTAATTGTAGTCCATGAAGATACAGACGCACTCCTTCTTTTCAACAGTCCTACTAGTAAAAATGGAATAACTACGTGCCGCCTTGCTGATGGCTGGCCTAAGTTCCTCTAAGCCTGTGCTTTGATTGTAAGTACTCCCAATTCTGTCACCAATTTTTTCCTTTTATGGCTGTTAGACACAATGCCTGATTTTAGCCAGATCTTATTATGTGTGGAATTTTTTTAACAAGGTGGAAGTATTTGTGGGACACTACATACAGCAATTAGGAGTGCTTGGCTGCCCCAACCACTTCTATAGCTTTGAAACTGCATTTTACAGCTTTTATAATCAGTTTTAAGTGTTTGGAAACATTTTCCACATTTCCAAAAACATGCAGCTAGGTTAATTGGTTTCCACCCAAAAAACTGAACTTAGACTGTGATAATGACATGCGACTATGGTAGAGACATTAGATTGTGAGCCCCTTTGAGGGACAGGTAGTGATATAAATATGACATTTGTAAAGTGCTGCATAATATGTTGGCACTATATAAATACTGTGTAGTAATAATAATACATTTGTAAGTGATTTTGGCCATTCTGGTGCACAGTAAATAGGGAAACAAAAAAAAAATGTAAACTACTTTTATAAACCGCCTAAAAATGCTAACAATAGTGGTGGAAAAGGATTTTATTTTAGGTCAATGAAGGAAAAAAAAGTTAAAAGAGAACATTTAAAAAGCCAAGTGGTTTCTGCTTCCCTGCACCTCAGTTGTGAGTAGGTGTACATGGGTGGTAAGGTCGGTTCGTCTCCACATACCTGAAAAGTGAAGTGGATTGTATGTCCCTAAATATAACTGCACTTAAGATGAGTGAAAAGCCGTAGTGTGTAATATCGACTGGGGCAAAAGTTTAAACTGGTGATTGGGAGGGGGGGCCAAACCATTCAAATGTGAACTCTGAAATACTCCAATAAAAGTATATTCCTCAATAACCACAAAGGATATAAATAAACACACATGCTAAAATTAATCTTTCCAGTTGCACTGTACATTTTTACCTTGCAAAGTAGCAGTGACACCATCACTGTGCTGCACAAAATTTGTACTCTGAGCAGAGCAGGGAACCGGCAGACCAACTACAGGCTGCCTACGTGTAACAACAGGGGATGAATATATTCACTCTTTACAAGGAATGAGAGAATCCGTGACCAGCTTTTACTTTTAGAAAATATAAAAACTACACAATGCACTGAAGGTTATTTCATTCTGGATTTGTGGAAGAAATACACAAAGCACACCAAGATTTGAATCAGAATACAAATGGCCATTGTATTTAGACAATATTTGCTTTTTCTGAAAAAGGATTTTCATTATATATTATGTGAAGTGGAAATCTGCAGAATGGAGTTACCCGTGTGACACAGGTACAGACCAATTGTCCGCTGAATTACTGGCAAATGCATGGACTATTCAGGGCTATCTTGTCTAATTAATATAAGAATAGACTTTTTTTTCTTGTGGTGTGGATAATACATTTTGGCAGAGATGGATGTATTAAATTTATGTGGGTTTTCTTTAATCTTACAGATGATCCAGTAGAGTGCCTAATGACCGGACTATGCTAATCCAGTCATACATATGTATAGTCAAATCCAAACTAATTATAACTTATTAGGCAGTCTAAAATTGCATTAGTCATAGCCATGACACAGACACTGAGATCTTGTTGTGTTGGCTAAAGCTGGCTAGACTCCAAAAGCAACATCCGTTGAGTGCTGGATATTAAGTGAAGATATTTTAGAAAAGCAGTTAAGGCTGGGTCTACATGGACAGTTTGAAAAACGCATATAAACGTTCGTACCACGTTTATATGCATTTTTTTGCACTTTTACAAGCATTTTAAAGCTTCACTTTAAAATGCAAAAAAACTTTTATAAACACCTATGACACGTTTTACAGCGATTTGCTGCGATTTTAAATAAGCGTTTATAAAAGGTTTACTTTTAACTCTTTGAGGGATTGAGTACAGGGGTACATAAATTCCCTTACTTATTCCCTGAAAGGATTAAAATATGTATAAAAAAATTGGACGAGGCTTTAATGTTAAATCATTTTATTAAATGTATGTGTGATTGTGTAACTGAAACTTTTTTTTATACAGATTATCACACAATGTCAGGATTATTCCCACGGCTGCTTCATTCATAACATGAGCACAGCTGTGGGAATCCTCCTGACAATTAGGGATCCCCGGACACTAGGGTTTAAATAAGGACAAAGCTCCCCATTCACCTCTAGTGCTTTGTGATTGGCTGAGAAATAGGTTCAATAGCTCAAGTGTCATCAGGATTTCCCTTTCCTCAGCCAATCAGGGAGCAACTCTGCTCCCCTGATTGCTCCCGCAGCCCCCAGAGGAGCTGTGACGTGTTCTGTATCTGTAACATACTACAGCTCCTCTGGGGCTTTTGAGACTTGGGCCTCCAGGGATCTTGTTGGCACCTGAGTGATGTGAAACCAATTTTTGCACTATGGGAGTTGGGAAAAGGCAAGTATAACATCTGACTTCCCAGAGGTACTTTAATACAGTGTTTAGGTAAAGAGGGTGGGGGCCACATTGAAGACCATGCCTAAGTTGGAAGTTCTGCTTTTAACTATGTTCAGACTGGAGGATGTGGTACAATTACTGCTTCCTAGAGAAGACACTGTAGTGTCTACTCTAATGCAGCAGTTCAGTAGCTTGAGGAAGCAGTTATTGTACCACATCCTTATAGCCAGTCTGAACATGCAAAAAGCAGAACTTTCACCTTAGGCGTGGTCTTAATATTCATTGTACATGTAGTGTCAGTGTACATAACATTGTCCATATAGTGTCTACCCAGGGCAGCCCAATAGAGAATGAACGGACAAGAACCAGCGCTGCTGTGTAGGCGGCCAGGTGGCTGTCGAATTGCCAGCTGCTGGTCTGCCTGGCAAAGATGTGAACAGGAGGATTCGGCTTCATCTGCTGATTGGAAAAAAATTGAGTTTTAAGAATGCTGTTGTGATCCTTGAAGATTTTTCTCTATATGCCCTCTCTGTATACTTGTTTTTCTACTGTTGGATTCAGAACCTTTTAAATATTTTCTTTTTGTAGTCTGGGCACTAGCTTACTTTAAAGCTGTGTACACGCTTTTTCTTTAACAATCCTTTCCAATGACAAAAGACTGAAAAATGTATGAACGAGCGCTGTACAAACAGCTCTGTCCTGCTCCATGGAAAGGGGGGAAAGACTGAGTGGCACCCCGCTGCACTCTCTCCCCTTCACTTTCATAACGGTAGTTCATGGATCTACCAGGACAGATCCATGAACAACAAGCGCTGTACACACACCAGATATCATCCGATATCTGCCCCGAGGCGATTACCGGACGAGTCAACTGACGTGTATACAGTTAGGTCCATAAATATTTGGACAGAGACAACATTTTTCTAATTTCGGTTCAGTACATTACCACAATTAATTTTAAATGAAACAACTCAGATGGCAGTTGAACTGCAAACTTTCAGCTTTAATTTAGTTGGTTGAACAAAAAGATTGCATAAAAATGTGAAGAACTAAAAAATGTGACTTGAGCAGACAGTATGTCTCTGAACACCTTAGAATTCATTCGACTGCTTCTGTCCTGTGTCACATCATCGATAAACACTAGTGTCCCAGTGCCATGGCAGCCATGCACGCCAAAGCTGTCACACTGCCTCCGCCATGTTTCAAGATGATGTGGTATGCTTTGGATCATGGGCTGTTCCACGCTTTCTCAATACTTTTTTCTTGCCATCATTCTGGTAAAGGTTGATCTTGGTTTCATCTGTCCAAAGAATGTTTTTCCAGAACTGTGCTGGCTTTCTTAGATGTTTTTGAGCAAAGTCCAATCTAGCCTTTCTGTTCTTGAGGCTTATGAGTGGCTTGCACCTTGCAGTTCACCCTCTGTATTTACTTTCATGCAGTCTTCTCTTTATGGTAGACTTGGATATCGATACGTCTACTTCCTGGAGAGTGTTGTTCACTTGGTTGGCCGTTGTGAAGGGGTTTCTCTTCACCATAGAAAAGATTCTGCCATTATCCACCACTGTTGTCTCCCGTGGACGTCCAGGTCTTTTAGAGTTGCCGAGTTCACCAGTGCTTTGTTTCTTTCTCATGATGTACCAAACTGTAGATTTTACCATTCCTAATATTGTCGCAATTTCTCCAATGGGTTTTTTCTCTGTTTTTGCAGTTTAAGGATGGCTTGTTTCACCTGCATGGAGAGCTCCTTTGTCCGCATGTTGTCTGGAGACCTGCCACATACAAGCACCCCCCCCAATCAACTCCAGGCCTTTTATCTGCTTAATTGATAATGACATAATGAATGAATTGCCCACCCCAGCCCATGAAATAGCCTTTGAGTCAATTGTCCAATTACTTTTGAGCCCCTGAAATGAAGTGGCTCAGTGATGTCTGCTCTAAAACATTTAAACACTGATGCTTTAGTATCACCTAGCTTAATGTGAATGGCTGAACAATCATTTTGTTCAACCCACTGAATTAAAGCAGAAAGTCTGCATTTCAACTGCATCTGAGTTGTTTCATTTAAAATTATTTGTGGTAATGTACAGAACCAAAATTAGAAAAAAAAAGTTGTCTCTGTCCAAATATTTATGGACCTAACTGCACGTGGCCTTCAGGATGATGGCTCTAGAAGCTTGCATGCTCAAAACTGTTTGCCAGTGATGAAAGTTTATTTTGTATTTTGTTTTTTTTTTACTGTTAATCTCCTAAATAATCCTTATTATGTCATCAATGATATTTCAAGAAATAAAGCCTTAATAGTCCATAATCCCAGCACAGTAATCAAATCCCTAGAAGCCATTTATGATTTACAGAAGAGATTAAAACTTTACTACATACTTACATGTTTCGACCAAGCTAGACCTTAATCATAGTTTATACTAAATAGCCTTTAGCCAACCAAACAATGTAAACTGAAGAAATATTATACTAGCTTAAACTGCTTGAGGTTTGGAAACAAAATCTTTAAAACCAACAGAAAATTCTGCCTGGATAATCCCTAAACTAAATGTTTTAATCAGCTTCAGGTGGCTAGCAAACTCTGCGGGAAATAAATAAAACAATAAAAAATTTACAGCTTTAGGACAACTTCAGACAAGAGATGGGAACACAATTCCCAAGAGGCTCTGGCGGTTGGCACCTCGCCAGCCATTCACATTAGGCTAGTGATACTAAAGTATCTTGGTTTTAATGTTTTAGAGCAGACGTCACTGAGCCACTCACTATTAACGCCATTTATTACATATGAGCATTTGGGAATGAGATCCTACTCACATGTGGGTGGTTCAAGGGTCTGAGGAAGAGATAACTGCACTGCAATACCACCTGGCCTGTGTGTTAAAAAGCACAAAATTGCACTATTCATTGCTCACTGTAGCAATGATTTCCAATTGTTAATATGAGATAAGAGGCTGTCCATTCAAAACTGGTGTACAATTGGTTGGTGCATACTGAGTGCTAAGGAGAACAGCGCCTCAGTGGTATTCTTCTGGACAACTTTATAACATTTTCCAGTGGATACATCCTGGGCTTTCAGAAAGTGAATTGAATAACGCCAGGAAAACTGGGAAGGTGACCAGCAACATTGGCCAGAGCTATGGGAAAATGGGGAGCGGAGTTGAGTAGCTGCAGCTCCAAAGAAAGAGGGAGATAAAGGAAGAAAAGACCTGAGACAATACACTTAATATAGTCAAAGGCTCCAAAACACAAAACTTGTTGGTCACTGGTCACTAAGATGATTGCAAAAGCATAAGTATGTGTGAAACTGCATAGCTGTAAACTCCTGGGTACGCAGCAAACTGCAGCTGCGTTCCCGGGAGCAGCAAACCACACCTCGGGTATACAGATTTACACACAGTGGTGGTGCAAATCTTAAGAAAACAACTGTGCAGCCAAAATCGCATGCCAAAAATTGTTCCAAACCTTTCCTAATATCATGAACAGGGAAGTTGGTATTTCAGTTGACACCATGACTGGTACTGCAGGTTTCAAATTGCCTTTTTTCAGTTTTTGTAAATTGGCACAGATGTGTAGCATCTACAATATTTACTCTTTCAGTGACAATTTAAATCTCTGCAGATGTCATTGTATTAACTGTTCTCACACTTCTGTGCTATACTTCTTCCTGCCCTGCTTTCCTTGTAACTGCTGCACTTGCAGTGTTCAGGTCAGTGTCCTGTAAAAATTGAGTCCTGAGTTTGGAAATCATTACCTTTTGTGGATTCTATAGTATTTGGAAAAATTCTTACTTCAAAAAAATAAAATGTAACACTTCAATGCACTTTTGTGCCTCTGTAAACATCGGAGATGACATTGAAATTGTAAAATTGTGGCAACATCCAGTATATAGCAGGAGCATAGAACGTAAACCCATATATATCAATTTTATATTTTACCAGGCAGACTTTATATATTTAAATTAACTTTTGAAACACTGAATGAAGCTTGGTTGGCCAAGCGACTGTACACAGATTTGTTCAGCATTATTAGACTTGGAAGAAGACCAACAATGCTGGTGTATTATCCATTGGTGGGGTTTGGCCTCTTCTAAAATTTTCTTTCATCTCTCTCTAAAATTATTTTTCAAACTTACCCCCTTCTTGGCTAGGTCTTAAATATTTTTCCCTCCATCTGGCACTTGGTCCTCCCCTCTTCCTTGTTAAATATTTGTTTCATGATTCTTTTAGGCATATTACTTTTCTACCACAGACCCCAGACAACTAATGTACCGCCATTTTGTGCCTAACATTGTTTTGTCTCTTTATTATTCCATCTAGCTCATGGTTAAAGGTAGCTCTCCAGATTTTTCCCTTTTATACTGGTCCAGCAGTTTTACGTATCTATCAAATATTCGGAGCGCTTGCCCATGAGCTTTTGGTAAAGTCCATACATCAGTGTTGTATATTGCTTTGTTTAAAAAAAGCCCCAGTTTCCTGGTGGAACAACATTTTGACCTTTTTGACTCCCAATACATTAATGGACATGGAAGCCTCATTCATGAGTAAACAGCGACACAAGAGGACTTTGGCTCCATCATGGGATAAGACAGTGGTTGCCTTAGTTGTAAGCCCCCACATGTGATCCAGTTGATATATTTTTTAAACACCGCCACTATAACATCCTATCTACCAGAACTCTACCTTTTGGGCGCAGGGCTTTAAAAGGTATTATTTCTCTCATTTTTTTTTCTTGTTTGTCCTCTCCGATTTAGCTGTCCTATAAAGTGACAGAGTAAACATGAAGATATGTTAACTTGGTATCACTATTTTTAAGAATCATCCAGAACAACACCAGCTGTTAGTTATGTGTTGTTTTGGCCTTTGCATTTTAAAACATTGCAATAGCTTGTATTTATCAAAAGGTAAGAGAAGCCAGAAGCTGGTGAGTAATATATCATTGTCATTTGTGTTTGTTATAATTTGTTGGCACTAAAGGTCACAAAATAGTTAAACACAACATTTGGGAATCTTGTATGCTACAATCTTACCAATGTAATATCTCTCACCAGGGAGGTCAGATTACCTACCCCGTTTACCACCTCCTCAGAAGACCCGTCCAGTCAGAACACCTTCTCCTCCACCTCCCTACAACTTGCCCTGTACAGAGGAGAATAAACTGCAGAAGAGGGAGCCATCTCCGAGCCCTTCACACACAGGAACTGTGCACTCTTCTGGTACTTATTCTTTTTTATTTGTGTATTTACCAAGTGTTAAAATTGAAGCACCATTGTGTTTGTAAGGATACAAGCTGTTGGAAAAAGTTTGGAGATTTTTACATCAATTGCTTTAGATTGTGATCTGTTCTATGCCTGAGTTATATTAAAATAGGAACTAATATTTTAGAAAAACGCTCGTAACATTTTACAGTTCCCTATTAATTCAAAGCAAACTGATTAAACCATCAAATTAATTAATGGTACAAGTAGATTAGAGGTAATGTTATTAAAAGTGGGGAAGTTGGAAATGGGTTTGTAAAGCTAATAAAATGTGGATTTTTCCTGTCTTATTTCAAAGCCAACTAATGACACAGAACTAGATCTCTAATTGGACATGAGACAAGCCAATTTTTTTTTCGTGTTCTCCTAAAGTAGTTGTTTAGGGAATCCGGGTATGACTGCCTTGCTCTACAGGCACCCCAGTGCTCTCAATCAGCACTCAGGAACAGAACTGGTCTGATGCACCCCATTACCTTCCATGTGACACAATTTTGTGTGAGGATGTTGGTGATAAGGAGTGTGGCACTTCCCAGCTGTCCTTCTAGTGGCCGGAGAAGCTATCCTTCTTAGGTCATTTTTTGGCCAGTGAGGTCAAAAATGTTACAATTCAGCATGGAATGTACACAGAAAAAAAACTTTGAATGTTGACACCCAGTCCAACTGTTGACAGAACTATTCGGTGGCAAAAAAATTAGGTTGTCTGTGATTCTTTAAATTCAAAATAAGTTAAAATACAGTAGAAAATTCAGATAACTGGCACCCGACGGCTCAGCTTCCTTGATTGCTCCTGCAGCCCTAACGGAGCTGTGACATGTATTCTGCATCCAAGATTACATAGCACAGCTCCGCTAAGGCTGCAGGAGCAATCAGGAGAATGGAGCTGTCGGGAGCAGAGCAGAGCTCTGCGGATTGCTCGGCTCCGTGATTGGCTGAGAAAAGGAAAAACCCGATGACGGCTAAAGCATCATAAGGGTTTCGCTTTTCTCAGCCATTCAGCAATGGAAGTGAATATGGATAAGTCTCCCCATTCGAATCTAGTGCTGAATGGCTGAGAAACCTTCGTTAACCGGAAACTACACTATTCGGCTATTGCCCGTGGGTGCTGGATAAACGAGGTTCTCTTGTGTATGAACCACAAAAATTAAATACAAACCTAATTTCCCAAAAAAGTTTGTGACACTTTTTCTAACAATGCAATAAAACTAGAACCTGTCATTTATTGTCAGTGTTTTCTCCGAAAAAAAGTAACTCTACTTACAAATGAAAAAAACTAATGCCTGCAGCTCCCTCTAAAAATGTTGGGTTAACTTTACCATTGGGTTACATGCTCTTTTCTAATAATTACACTTTCTTACGCACCTAATCGCTCTCCTTATCTGTCATATTCGCTGATCTGCGCATGCACAGCTTGGTGTTTGGTGCCAGGATACCCAGCACATCCCCGCTTTCCCTGCAGTTGCAAAGAATGAATGAACTGTTTGCCTGCGTGTGAGTAATGTCATCCCCACCCGGCCAGTCAAGATATCCGAAGCGCCAAACAAGGAAGACGAAAGAAGAATATGGTAGTGCCTGAGACAGAATTGGGACAGGCCAGAATAAATAGGGTTAAACACTGATTTAGGCATTTGGGACCTAATGCAACTAATGGTTTCAATTTTTCAAGCAGAATTTCTGTATAAGCAAGCATGTTAAGGACTTTATTTCCAAAAAAAAAGAAGTCTTTTCTTTGTCATTTTGCCTGTTAAATAAAAGTTTGAATAGATTACCAAACTGCAGATTTTAGTTTTCATTGCATTTTTAGAAAGTGTCTCAATTTTTTGGATATGTGGTTTGTAGAAAGAGTAGTAGCTATATTCTAAAAAGGCCAATAAAGGCCTGACTTCATGCCCCTTGAAATGATGTAGCACAATCTGAAGCAGGTTGTTTAGGTGAGATATCCAAGATATACTTGAACTAAAATCACTTTTTGTGTAGAAATGGGCCAGATATCCCTTAATCAATGAACAGATCTGATCAGAAGCTACAAAATACTTTGGCTAAGTTTACTGCCCAAAAAGTATATTCTTTTAGCTACTAAATAAAATGGTTCACATCATTAATTTTGGGCAGGGTCCTCTCCTCCTCCTGTGTCACTGTCTGTCATCTGCAACCCTTATTTATTGTACAGCGCTGCATAAAATGTTGGTTCTATTTAAATACTGTTTAAAATTAATAATAGTTACATTTATTTGATCTGTAAAGATAAATGCAGTTTGCCATTCATCCGAATATCGGGAACACACCTAGCATTTAGTGATACACAGGCCACTCAGTCACTTTAAACTTCTGTTTAACACCTATCCCAAATTTCATGGCCCAGTGGGGATTATAAGATTATGGTAATAGAATAGGGTTGTGTTACCAAATTCTTTACACACATCATTTTCTTGTGCAATCAATATGTATCTTGATATGACATCATAGTGATTGAATTAGAATGACTTACCTATAACAATGGGGAACCCATTTTTTGTTGAGTTAGATCTCACACTTGTTTTTTTTACCAATTTTGGATAGTAAATCCAGTTTTTTGCTATCGCATCCAGTTTTTCTGATACAGGGTACCCTCCATTTTTGTCAAAAAAACATACACATTTTACATAAGATGAAAAAAATAATGAAATAATAACTTGAATGTACTGTTTATTTAAATTTCTTTTGTTCATACAAAGGATTTTTTGTTGCCTTGAGATTTTTTTTACAGTAAAACATTGGAAGATTAATCGGGTAAGCGGTTAAAGTAAAAAATTATGCCTATAGCTTTTCCTGGATCACCGGTTTGTAGGGCAGATCTTGGAGGCCAATTCCTTTCCACCCAATGCCTCTCACGAGCCCTGCTGTCCCACATGCACAGATAATAGGGATACTTGGTGTATCTGTGTTGCTGACCAAGAAGAAAGCAAACCATTTTAAGGTCAACACAGATGACCCAATTGTGTTGGTGATTTTGCAACAACTCAATGTCTCTCTTTATGTCAGCATATTCTTCACAAAGAGAAACTGAATGGCCAATTAGGACTGACCCAAATATATTGCCATTGTGAAGGAGGACAAACTTTAAGCTCCACTTTGAGCTATTGATGAATAGTCGCCAGTTTTAGATGAGTTATAGATTGGAATTCCCAACTCCTCCATTAAACCAGGTATGTTATGGCAATACACAAAGCAACTGACAGTTCTAAAGTACTGCAAAAATGCAATTTCTTTGGTTCAAAAGTACAATACCTTTGTTCCTTTTTCAAGTAAGTTTTTCTCACGCAATCTTGATGCTAGAAGTTCTAAAGCCTTCTTTGATAGTTCCAAATCATGTGCCAAATCACTCGACTCATGCTGATCAAATCCCTTACGAACAGAGTCCCCTTCAATTTCAAACTCTTCATTATTGTTGTCACCTAGTTCATCACCATAATCATATTCTTCAGGAGAGGGTAGTGTGACGAAAACTGGCACTGGGATTTCATCTGAATGAACTGGGCGTATAGCCGATGGTAGACTAGGATACTCTGTTACATTTATTTTTCTTGTTATATCCTGAAGTTATCACTATACAAAAGTAACAGTCACTGAAATGATCTCCAGGCTCTCGCCAAACCATAGGTATACCAAATGGCATCTTATCCCGTGTTCTCTTTGTCCAAATCCGTAAACCCTCAACACACTGTTTGCACAATTTATGAGGGGCCCAAGACTTATCTTGATCACCAAGTTTAACTTTGAAATACGCCAAATAGGCTTACTCTACAAATGTGCTAATGTTCGCCCTGGCTGGGAATGATGAAACTGCCACAGATATAAAAAAATAAATCAGGGTTGTTTAGGCATTTACGACGAGAAACAGCAGAGCCAAACCTGATCTGAAAGAAAGGAAATACGTGTGTAAGTAGAAAAATAAATTTTGTTTGTTCACGATCTAGAGCAGCGCATGACCTCTGACCACACTGTCTCGTAAATGAATAGCCGATACAAATCCACGCTACAGTAATCGCAATAATGTAAATGGTAGAGAAAAAAAACTTGACATGATAGAAGAAAACTACCTGCACTTTCAGAATCTACATATCTAAAATGTGTTCAAAATTGTTCCCCAGTGTAACCGTCATTAGTTGATGAATTACGCGGCTGCTCTTTGCAAGAAACAAAACATGAGGGGTGTAAATTTATGGGAGGATATATATATATATATATTAATATATAATAATGAATATATATATATATAATCTTCTTGCAATAGATTTTTGATTTCTGCAATTAAGCTTTATCCCTCATTATGTGGTTTATGTCTGATTCCCCCCCCCCCCCCCCCCACAAAAAAAAAAAAAAAAAAAAAAAGAATGTATATAAAGGTTTAATAAAAATTGTGTGTGCTTTATTTGTAGGACTCCCTCTACCTTTTCCTGGACCCCCACCACCACATCTGATAGACAGCAGTGTGTTCCCATCTCAGGTATCAAGTTCAGACAGCAAAATCAGCAGCACTAGCAGTAATATCCATTCCTCTGTACAGGTAAGTCCGCACCACTTTATGGCATATTAGGGTTTTGTGCAGTTACATAGTATGTCAGGTTGAAAAAAGACAAGTTCATCAAGTTCAACCACTAGGGAAATAAACATATCCCAGATATAAAACCATATGAATGTAGTTGATCCAGAGAAATGCCAAAAAATCCTGGTACAATTTCCATACTAATTCCCTGAGGCAATCAGATGTTCTCTGGATCAACGGTCTGTTATGTTTACTTTAAAGCCTTAATACCCAGTTATATTCTGTTCTTCTAGAAAAGCATTTTTCTTGAAGAATCGAATGGAACCTGCTAAAACTACTTCCTGAGGGAGCCGAATCCACATTTTCACAGACCTTACAGTGAAGAATCCCTTCCTTATCCGAAGCTTAAACTTCTTTACTTCCAGATGCAAGGAGTGCCCCCTTGTGCTTTGTAATGATCTTACAGTGAATATCACTGGAGAAGAGAGTTCTCTATATGGACCATAACTATATTTATATTTTTTTTTTTTTTCAACATATTCCCCTTAACGTCTCTTAAGGGAGAATAGATTCAGTTCAGCTAATCTCTCCTCATAGCTGAGCTCTGCCATTCCTTTTATTAGTTTAGTTGCCGTTCTCTGCACTCTCTCCAATTCCAAAATGTCCTTTTTGTGAACTGGTACCCAAAACTGGACTCCATATTCCAGATGTGGTCTGACCAATGCTTTGTACAGGAGCAGGATTAGGTCTCCATCTCTGCAGTCTGTTCCTCTTTTATTACAAGAAAGTACTTTGCTAGCTCACAGTAATAAGTACATGTTGTTTTGCTTTTTTACTGTGAAATTCTAGCCAAAAAAGACATTTTTCCAATATTTTTAGTACATAAATATATATATTTGTCATTTTGTCTCTTCTCCAGGAATCTTTTCTCTCCAATAACCTAGTAGAACCATCTCGAAATTTAAAGTGGAATTTTCAGGAGGTGCTGAATGGTACAAAGAACTTCTGCCAGTCTTTGCTGCTCGGAGAGGGAGGCTTTGGCTGCGTGTATAAGGCAACCATCTGGAACACAGAATATGCAGTCAAGCGTCTGAAGAAGGTATGCTGGACCTTTAGTTATACAATGGCTAGTTTGTATGTGGGTTTTTACCCTCTCCATTTTTTTTCCTAATGCCTTTGAAATTGAAGTTGGCTTGTTTTAGCTTTAATTGTTTTAACTCTTTATGAAAAGTTTCCATTGTTTGACAACCCCCACATTTTTTTTTAATCCAGCAAGGTCCTGATTGGAAGCATCACACTTTTTTGATCATCGGAGGCCTTAATAAGCACCACATGGTGATGGCTTCAATACTTCCCCACTCCTATCTAAAAAATTAAAAAAAAAAAAACTGTTTTGATCTTAGATATATTTTAATGTGTGGACAGCTGTCATGAAAGTGGTTATTGCTTTCCCTATTTTTTAATGGTGATTGGATTACTCACATGCAATGGTTCTCATCTGATAATCGGCTTAAGGCTGATATCAGATGAGAATCGTGCCTGTGTGTTCGTTGTTTATCATCTGATCGTCCATCAACCATGCTGGTGGATCCACGGATGATGGACGACGAACGTTCGTAATGCAGGTGAAGGGGAGGGAGCGCAACGGGTTGTCGCTCCGTTGTTCTCGCTCTACCCTCTCTATAGAACAGAATGGCGCTGTATGTACAGCACTCATGGCACTGTATCTACACACTTTCAGATCCTTTCCAATTATTGAACGTGTGTACTTGGCCTTTGACGTGTCCCATTGTTATCTGTATTTGTTTATAAGAAAAGCACTGATTGATTGTCTTATCTACCTGTAGGATTCTGAATTGGAATGGAGCACAGTGAAGAAGAGTTTTCGAACAGAGATAGAGAAACTGACATGGTAAAATCATGTAAAATAAAGCCATATGATCTATTTTTTTTAATTTGCACAAAAGGCATATACAGAATGTATTGAGCAGACACTATATGAGACACTGTAGTAGAGTAGTGAAACCAGCTTTAGTTGTTCCCACGGAGGCTAACCCAAGTGTATGGACTTACAATGCCAGTCCTGGGCGAAAGGGTAGGCAGAAAAGGCAGCCACCTTCAGCACATCAGATGGGGATGGGTGCAAAAAGTGCAAAAAAGCATGAGATTTTGCAACCTTTGCTGCTGAAATAGTTTGCAGATTGTAAGGGGACATTTTTGCCATAAATGACTGGCCCAACACTGTACAAAGCCATCAATATTTGAACTTTAGAAGAAATATATGAGTGTGTTTTTTTTAGTTATTTCAATACATTGTTAACTTTTAGGAGCCAATCTTGATAAGTTGGCAGGGTGTCGGTATCCCAGAACTGAACTCGGCTTACATGCAGTACAGAAGTAGCAGGTGTTTGGCTTCCATCCACTGCCAAGAAAGCCAAGCATCCTAAAATACATTCTGGTAGATCTAAAAAGTTTACAGTCTGCAACACCCTTAACCTTTAAATAACAGTAGCGTTTAGGGACAGTTGATGAATATATTTTTAATTATTTTTTAATAAGGTCAACTGTTGAAATTGCCATACAAAAAAGCTTATCTGCCAAAAAAAAACATACTTGGATGTACATGAAAATATAATATAAAGTATACAAACAATAAAAGTCATACAAGTCATTTACAAAATCATGATTAACAGGGTTGCATGAGTCATTTATGAGTCAAAGGGTGAGTTATAATAACAAAAGTAAACATTAGACTCTATTAGAGGCCTATGTCACATTAGTGAAAAGAAAATGACTCATGACTCGATGGGAGTCCAATGAAGTCCTCAAAACTTAATCCTTGGGGTGTTTCAGTCATAATAGTGAAATAGGTTCGCCTTCCATGATTCTGCATAGATACCAAAAGGTATGGTGCAAACAGTTGTATTAATTAGTTTTTGTGAGATGGTTAAGGGTGTTAATAATGCTTTCCTAAGTTTCAAAACCTGTCTGAACCATTCCCGACCACGATTAAAAAATGTTTGTAAAAACCACTGGTGTAAGCTTTGTCTATACCACAATCTTTTCTTTCAATCAGTTTTATTAGTTTTTGAACATCACAAACACATACAAAACAATGCATACATAGTAAACAAAAAAAAGACCAGTATAAAAGAAGACCTTTTGCAGAAATACAATATAACACAATTGTCTTTTTTCGTATATAAACCATCGTCTGTAGGGAGGGGGGGTATTTATAGGGGAATCTAGGGAAAGTAAAGGGGAAATAAAGGGAAGGGGGAAACAAAGATTTAAGCTAAGCTTTAAAACCAAGGTGTATATATCGTAAATATTTAGGGTTGAGAATAACAAACCAACCAACATTTGTCACATAGAAAATCACAAGAATAAACACAATTAAACCATGAAAATTTTGTTGTTATTCTTTCTATCCATTCCAGGTAACCCTGGGTATACCACAAGGGCCCCCGTGTAAACAACCTTTAAATAGGAGGGATATCCTTGGGGTAGAAAAAAATATAGGTTTAAGGGATATGGAGATACCTGACTGGCCCAGTAGTTGCTCGTTCACCAAACTGTAAAGGAGTACATTAAATTCGATCCCATTTGCACCCCAGTCCTCTGAAGGCTTATGGCCACAGAGATTTAAATTGGGGCGATTCTTTGAACCAGTCCCAAACGGACCACGTCAACTTGTATTGCTCCATCTTATTCTCATCTTCCGCAACCAATAATTCCATACGCTGTATCCGTTCCAATTCTGCTAGCCATTCCCTCATAGATGGCGCTGTGGATTGTTTCCATTTTCTAGGGATAATCGTCCTAGCCGCAGTTAGGAAATGCCTAAGTACATCTCGCTTACTAGCTTTTATAGAACCAGGGAGAATAGACAATAAAGACATTTTAGGTGACATTATTATATCCGAATCAGTTACTTTGTTATATAAATCGGTGATCTGGTCCCAGAGTCCACGAACCTCTGAGCATTATACCACAATCTTTTAAGACCCCTCTTGTTTAGTTTTGTTACATAGTTTGTGTACAGATTGCATAAAAATGTAAAATATTTGCAAGACAATATCACTAAAATAAATCCTTGTTTTCCCTAAAAAAAAATTCTATTACTTTTTATGTAAAGACAAAGTTGTTGCTGGGGGATGAAAAAAAATGGCCCAGTAGCAGAAATATAAAAAGTGTGGGTGTGGTTGCTTACTTTTCTCAAACCTTGCTCATAAAAAAAGAAAAAAATACATTTTTTGGGACACAATGTTTTGTGTGACTCGAATATTGGTGATTGTCAAAGAGAAGTGCGACTTGATGTGTCTACATTTGTGCAGTTCTCTTTTAAAGTTAAATCTGGATACAGCTGTACAGTTTGGCGGTTTCCAGGAACACATGTTTCCGATGATTCAGTTAATGTTTTCTGCCACTGATCCTTATTTATCCCAATCTGTCCGTGCTGATGTGAAGATGAATCGATCAGCTTACATTAATTTCTGTGACTTTTCTGCAGCCTTCGCCACCCAAATATTATTGACCTGGCCGGCTATTGCATGCAGGGAGAGGAGTACTGCCTTATTTATCTATTTCTACCAAATGGTTCTTTGGAAGATCGACTACACGACCAGGTATGACCAGAATGGTGGGGCTGTGTGCGATCTGAAAAGCTTTAATACATCCACCAAAACTTTTAGCTTTTGCTGTCAGGGGTTCTAAACCTTCCTCTGCAATGTTTTTACAAGGGATATACTAAAGAGATTACCCATCACTTTCTCTAACAATGAGAACAGTTGAAATTGGCAGGAACCTGTTAAAAGAAATAAATAGACTGACATCTTGCCATGTACCCATGTTTTTGTCTCCCTACATCGTACAGGGCTAATCAAAGCATAGCACTGACTGTGCAGAGTTGGTCTTATAAGCATTATTTTTTGCACAGGCAACAGCAAGGCAAAGCCAGTCTCATATCCTTACTGTCCCTGGCCCACCTATTAGTACTGTGAATCACAGAGGGTCACCTTTTAATGCTGGCAAAATTGCCACCCCTACAGACTGTGCCAGTGTTAAATACACAACTGAAGCACCACTCCATATGCAGACTCCAGAAAGGCTTTGTGTAGTTTTGACACTAAAAGTCATTTGGGTTTTAGTAAAGAATTCTCCTATGTAGGGCTATATGGAAAAAGGTCGAAAACCAGAAGAAAATATTTTGGACCATGCTGAATTTGCATAACGCATAGCTTGGTTGAAATACTTTCCATCTGTGTGTCATAGGAGAATATTTCCCTCTCTTCCTATCCCATTGACCCAAAAATGACTCTAATTTTCCAAAGTTAGAGAAATTCTCAACTCTTACTGGAACTGGTATCCCTGTTGAGAGACTTTCACATTTTCTTCCACTTTTAGGTAACACTTATAAAATGTTTTTTTTTCCCCTGAGCTTTTTAAGGTAATAAAAGTAATAGTAATAAAATGTTTTGATATGCTATATTTTACATTCAGCACACCTTCATTTTCATTGTCTTTGTTCCTGTTTTACTATGCGTCTTTCGCAGGGCAGTTTTCCAACCCTCTCGTGGAAGCAACGCCTGAGTATCGCACAGGGTGCAGCTTGTGGGATCCAGTTTATGCACATGTACCAACCTAGCATCATCCATGGAGACATCAAGAGTTCCAACATCCTCCTGGATGAGGCCTTAATACCCAAAATAGGAGACTTTGGTCTTTCTCGATTTAGTCGGTACACGTGTGATGCAGGCAAAAGTCGCACTTTAGCACGAACCAGCACTGTGAGGGGTACGCTGGCGTACCTACCTGATGAGTATGTGAAAATGGGGAAGCTTACTTTTGAATTAGACACCTACAGCTTTGGAGTGGTGAGTAAAAGCCTTTCCTCACATAACAAAAGCAGGTGTGTTTGTATGACCTTGCTATTAATCATTCTCAGGGCCCATGCATAACTTTCTTTTAGTACACAGGGTGACTGCTTCATGTGATGTAGGGGATAAATCTGTTTTTAAATAAAATGCACAATCAAATTTATAGAGCATGAAAGGGTTAAAAGGGGTTTTAGAAGTTCTAATGGGCTTTTCAGCTATTGGGTTCTTTCAGCACCCAAAAGAGAAATCTGCAGCAGTAACCTCAGCACAAGGGGGGCTTTTGTTCCTCAGCCAGTGTGGGCACATTTTCATCTATGGAGTAGCATCTAGAAGCCGTGCTGTTAAACACCTGGATGCCAGATATAGATGAATATATTTTGCTATACATAAATTATTTAAAGGATTTAAATCAAAATCTGTATGACTATATTAGATAAGGAAGAAGAGAAACAGGAGGAGAGATGACTTAAATATTCAAGAATGTCTCTTGTTTCCACAATAATAATGAGCAAATATTGGGAATTGGCATGCTGACTGCTGAGTGAGTGCTTCATTTAGGGACCAGAACAAGGATCTTGTGTATGCTGCAAAATGAAATTGATATGTATGTGTGTGTGTGTGCGTATATGTATGAGATATATATATATATATTACAATCTATCTATCTTAATTGCATCTGTTGTAATGCTTTTTCTAACTAAAAGGCCTCACTTTGCAAGAGGCAATATTAATTGGCAAAATGATACATTTTCCAAACCTCCTAGTCATGGGGTTTTAGATTACCTTTTAAAGATCTTATAAATGTGTAAATTATTAGGAAGGTCAGCTTGTATTTTGTAGCACTTCCGCATTCTGTTCTGCATTTTTGCTTTTTCTGAGTGTTTATGTTGATGTTGACCAGGGGTGTAAAACTCTGGCCCCCAACGTCCTTTTTTATTGGAATCCTAAATATGAGCTGCAGCTGGCCCACCACTGCATTGAAATAGCGCCGCTACTACAATTCCCGGCATCACTGACGTCTATACACCAGCGGGCTCTTTGCCTATGTGTGGCCCCGCATCGGACTGTTTTATAGACGCAAGTAATGCAGGGAATTTTTGTAGCGGCACTATTTAAATGAAGAGGGAGTTTCAGTGGTGGGCCACTCATAAGATTTAGCTCCACATTGGCCGCGTCTGGCATTTCCAGCACTCCCCCTCAGCTGTACTTTTCCTTGCTACTCAAAGGCATGGACTGGAATGGTTGGAGCTTCATAGAAAAATATTGTTGTGTTTATTGTTAGCCTGTGCAAAAAAAGTTACCATTGAAATTTGGCTACCATTGAAGGCTACAAATAGAGAAAGAGGCATAGGATTTTTTCTTAAATAAAATTGAAAAAAATATTATGCCTCTTTCTCTAATATAAGCTTGTTCCAGATTGAATGTGAAGCAAAACCTCTTTGTTTCCATATGAAAAGGGTTTATATCTAATGAGAAGGAAAAATTTCCTCAATTTTTTCAATAAATTTCCTCAATTTTTTCAATAAATTTCAAGGTTGGCTTGGGACTTTGTTTCTAAGTTTTTAATTTTGGCCCTCTGTGTATTTGAGTTTGACACCTCTGGTGTAGATTATTGAATGTCAGGGAGCTCCTACTCCCCCTAGTGGTAAAAAAAATCCTTTTTTATTTTTATCTAACTTTGCTTTTGACTGACAAACTTGAAATCCTTTCTGTGATTGGAACGGAGGACAATCTAAAAGGAAGTATAGCCAACTATAAAAACTTTTTCCTAAACAAAATCACGAGGGCTAATCGCAGAACAACCATAGAACAGTATAATTACCTCTTCACAAGCACATTGTATCACTGCGCCTTCCAAACAGATTGTATTTTGTTCTAATGTTTGTCATGCAGTAGGTTGAATAGTCAACTGCATGTAGCTCCTCAGAACCTGAAATCTTTCACGGTTTGAAACCACTTATCATTGAAATTCTTTAATTGGTTTCAGTGGTAATTGCCATGGACTGGTCATAAATTAGCAGCTGGCAGGCAGTGCAGCTGCTGGGTAACTGCTGCGAAAGCATTGATGTAATCCAGCTCCAAGTCATATTTGCTGAATTTCATGTTAAGATTGTGCATATTTTTTTTCCCTGCACATTTTACCTGTCTCATTATTTGTTTTAGGTCTTATTGGAAATACTGACGGGACAAAGAGCTGTAGATGAAAGCAGTTCTCACACTATATATCTGGTAAGATTTTGACTGTTTTGAAAAAAAATTATTGGTAAAATGGCTAATTTAGTTTGTAAAGATGCTTCCAGGTTAAACTGCTTCTTCCCTGCATTAAGGAATCCAATACCTCTGCATTCCTGGGACCACCATCCTTGTTTTTCTATGTAATGGTAATCCCAGGACCCACCCTCTTCTTTTATGTCGTGGGGATTCTGGGACCATCCACCCGCTTCTTTTATGTAGTGGGGATTCTGGGACCACCCACCCGCTTCTTTTATGTAGTGGAGATCTTAGGACCATCCACCCGCTTCTTTTATGTAGTGGGGATCTTAGGACCATCCACCTGCTTCTTTTATGTAGTGGGGATCTTAGGACCATCCACCTGCTTCTTTTATGTAGTGAGGATTCTGGGACCACCTACCTGCTTCTTTTATGTGCTTCTTTTATGTAGTGAGGATTCTGGGACCACCTACCTGCTTCTTTTATGTAGTGGGGATCTTAGGACCATCCACCTGCTTCTTTTATGTAGTGGGGATTCTGGGACCACCCACCTGCTTCTCCCGAGTAATAGGTATCCTAACATCTTTGTATTTCTGGGATCACCCTCCTTCACCTTTAATGTAACGGGGATCCCAGAACCACCCATTGCCCCTTCCATTTATTGGGGATCCTGAAACCACCCACCTACCCCTTCGATCGCATAGTGATCCTATATATATATATATATATATATATATATATATATATATATATCCAATCCAATAGTAGACCTTTCAAGCACCCAAGACACATTGGCTGCAACTAATTGTGACTTTAACAACTAGTCTGGTGCTTCATCACCATTTGTCTACATGCGACATACACCCTGCTGCTTTTGTAACTCATTGGAGCTGCTTGAAATTGGTTCTCAAGTAACCAAGCCAGAGTTATCAAATACAGCAGCCAAGTTCCTTCCACCTCCTCTGGTTCTGTCAGGTTGCAGAGTTTGCAACTTGGAAATCTCAGCGTTGTAATCAGAAATGTAACAGCTTTTGACATTTTTAAGGATTCCTTGTAATGTCCTGCTGCAGGCAATGCATGGAATTTGCTTCCAGTTTTGTGTGCAAAATCACATTTTATTTTAAGCAAGAACTGTAAAAGCATGATTTCCAGTATAGTATATACATGATCGTTGTGTGTTTGCAGAAGGATTTAGTCAATGAAGAGGAAAGTGACAAGGAAGTGGAATCTAGTTTGGTAAAAGGAGTCAGCAAAGTGTCAGAAAACAAGCAGACCCGGGCAGCTTCTCGTATCTGCCACCAGCATCTGGACCTGAGGGCTGGAATCTGTCCTTTAGAGGTTGCCCAAGACCTTTCTCTGCTTGCTTGTCGGTGTTTGGGTCGTCAGAAGAAACGTCCGAGTATGGTGGAGGTAACCGTTTACTTATAAATGCATATTCATTCCTTTCCCTCACTATTCTTTAGGAAACAGGAAGTGGGTATATATTTTCTAAAGAACACTAATAGCCATTACACTACTTTTAAAATATGTCATAGGTAATATTGCTGTTGATGTCTCCATTTTAAAGATCTCCTATTTCCTGTCCAGATGATTGAGAATACATTTCCTAATTAGTGACAGAGAAGTAGAAATAAAATATGGGGCTCCAGGTTCTGTCTAACTGCGGTTACTTAGCCCCTACACTACAAAATAAAATAGCTAAGGTTAGCTTTAACACCTTGCACACATGCATCAGGATTGGACTGACCTATGGGGCAGAAACTGAGAAAAGTGCACACTTTCTCGTAACTTATCGACCTGGTCATTAGGCAAGGAGCATAGGAAAGTCCTGTCTGCAAAGCTGCGAGCATGCAGCGCCTGACAGTGACAAGTTCACTGTTAGTCTGCAGACCAGGAATGCTGAGGGGGAAGATGGAGCCGGAAGAGGAAACATCACATGGATGTACATGGTACAGTTTTGTACAGTGTACTTGTTGGAGGAGCCAGTTGTAAGTAAAGGCAGTCTGTAAACAGGTATGTCGCTAAATGAGGAATATCTGTATCATGTTACATCATGCAGTTAGGTTAAATGGCTTCCCCCAAAAATTGACCTTGTATTAATGATATTTGACTATGGTAGGGACATTAGATTGTGAGCTCTTTTGGAGGACCGCTAGTGACATTACTATGGGCTTTGTACAGTGCTGCATAATATGTTGGCTCCATATAAATACAGTGTAATATTATATAATTATTTGATATAGGGAGCTGCAGTACCAAATGTCACCACTAGATGTTAATCAGCATTAACTTTCTGACACAGATATGACTTTATATTTGTGTGCACTGTGCTGATTTTATTGTAGGATAACACAATTTAGGAATCCAGAGAGATGAGTCATCCATCTTCTGCAGCTTTCAATATTGGGGTGGGGTTGAGTAAGGGTGAACGACAGTCTCAACACTGTGAAGCACTGTGCAAATCATACAGAACCCCAAAATAATATTTATATTAGATGACTCTATATGTATTACCATTAATACCTGACAATGACTTCTCAGTAAAAACCACTTCATAAGAACGTATTACTTTATACTAGAACTCCAGGCAAATGGCTATGTGTACAGCTAAAATAAACTTCACTTGCTGCTAGGCGTCTGCCATATCAAAAGGAGGGCAGCTTGGCGTCACTTGTATCTCTCCTATGTCAGGTTTCCTGTGAATTGGCATACATATACCAGCCTTTTGCAGAATGAATGTTAGATAAATGATGTGTGTTATATAAAGGATGGAATGTTCTAAAATCTTCCTTTTTAAAGGGACCTGAATAAAATCTGTTAATGCTCCTTGTTTGCAGGTGTTTCATGAAATTAAAAGGCTGCAGGAGCTTTTGACTTCAGTGGAGATGGGACATGATGGCAGTGACCCCTGTGCTGCTGCTTATGCAGGGTCAAGCTCCTTTCCTCCAGTTTCAGGCCTCCTTTCCAGTCTGCAAGATTCAATCCTTAGCCCGCAGGAAAACACAGACAAATTTACCCCTTGTGCCCTATATGTGAATAACCCAGCAAAAGGCAGTGTGCGGCCCTATAACTATTCCAAAAGCGAGGAGGACAAGCCCAGCAGTCTCTGTAGTTTGCCTTCTTGTGAAAGTCACGGGACCTTTCAGAGGACTCGGAATCAACCAGTAGAGAGTGACGAGAGTATTCCTGAGTTTTATCCTTCCGAGGGTAAACTGAACAAGCCGCAGTGTAATCCATTACAAAGAGGCGCCTTACAATGCCGGAGTACACCACGCCTAGCACCGAACCGAACACAAAGCCTTGAACCTGTTCTTGGACAATCCTTTGGCTCTGCGCAAGGGGGAAGCAGCTTGTCATCATCTGGCTCATCATCAGAGGGTAGGTTTACTGTGCAGACTGAGATATGGTAAAGTTTGGTGACTCTACAAACATATATGAAAATGTACAAACACCCCTAAAGTCATCTATTTGTTTTTCAGGCAAGCAAAGTAACAAGTTCACGCCTTATAAATTTTTCCTTTTGCTCAATTTCTTTACCATTCGGTTTTGCTATGAGGAGAGTTTTCTAAGTCAGCAGGGTATTGGGTAAAAGTACCAGGATTGTGTCTCTTTTCTTACTAAAATAGAAAGTAAAGGACGAGTGCTTGCCATCCATTGTCCAAATGACCGCCCTGGCAGATCAATGGACGAGGAGCGCTCGTAATGAAAGTGAAGGGAAGAGAGCACAGCGGGGAGCTGCACTGCCACACCCCCCCCCCCCCCCTCCATAGAGCAAAATGGTGCTGTATGTACAACACTCGTTCTTGCATTGTGCAGTCGTTTGGAAAGGATCTTTACTGATTGCACGTGTGTACTTAACCTAACGATAAGTTAGGCCTAATGTACACAGGCAGATTTTATCTTCTGTTTTGTTCCCCAGTCTGATAAAGTTATTGGATCTGAAGTGAACTCAACAGCTGACTGATCATGAATGCTTTTTGAGAAGCATTTTGAGAATATTGATCAGGCATGAAGAGATTGAGCATGTGGTGAAATATTGATTGGGAAGTTTGTCCTGTAATTCACTCCAGCTCCACTTTATGTTCAGAAATGCAGAATAATGTGCAGGTTATGTTTTTGGCCTGCTGATCAATTTATTGCTAATTATAAAAATGATTCAGTTGGCCAATTTTTAAAGTTGACCATGCCAGCTCAGTTGGCTCAGTGGCTAGCACTTTTTTTCTTCTGAGCTCCATTCCAGGTCCAAATCTGGGCCAGGACACTACTTGAACATACTTTTCACATTCTCTGCACATTTACGAGGGTTTCTTCAAAGCCTTTTCCCCCCACGCCTCAAAAAACAGGTTAATTGGCTCCCCCATAAACTGATTGTGTTGCCAATTTTCACCAATACCAGGGGGAAAGTGCAGAGCGAGCTGTAGGCTCGTAGTTCCATTGGATTAAAAATAAGACTGTAATATAAAAAATGTACCGTATTTTTCGCCGTATAAGACGCTCCGGAATATAAGACGCACCCAATTTTAAAGGAGGAAAATCTAGAAAAAAAAGATTCTGAAAGATTATTCCCCTTCTGATCACTCATGTGCCATTCATACCGGTATTCCCCTTCTGATCACTCATGTGCCATTCAAATTCCCTTTCTGATCACTCTGTGCCTTTCAAATTCCCTTTCTGATCACTCTGTGTCATTCAAATTCCCCTTCTGATCACTCTGTGCTTTTTTTCCACTGTACGGCAGTTAGGACAGGGAACAGCAGGTGGCGCTGTGCTTGCTTCTTTCGCTCTGCTTTACAGACAGGAGAAGACACGTGCTGCTGCCAGAGAGAAGAGGAGACAGACGCTGCTACAGCCAGAGGCACACGCAGGATCGGGGATCGGGTGAGTATATTATTTTAATTATTTTATCACACCTTTGTCATATAGGACGCACTAACTTTTCCCCCCCAGTTTTGGGGAAGAAAAGGTGCGTCTTATACGGCAAAAAATACGGTATATTCAAACCTCAGAAGAAAATTGGCAATAGTTGATTAGTGGTCAAGTCAGGGTTCTGACCTCAGTCCCACAGAGATCCTGTTTAAAAAAAAAAAAAAAATGTTCTGCATACAGCAGTTGTCCTTAATACCCCGTCACAATGGTTGGTCTCATCAGCAGCTACAGAAACATTTGAGGTTATTGATCATTTTTCAATCCTTATATGCACAAAGCACATTTGGGTGAGATCAATTGTTTAACTTCAGTTTTGAGATTGTTTTCTCATTTCTTGGCTTCATAAGTTAAAATGTCAAATGATTGAGCAATGATTGTTTATTTTGGGACCCATATGGTTTACTTTTTTTTGTATTGCCTTTTTGGCTTTTTGTGCAAGATGTGCTGTTTTAAGTTTCACCACCACTTCTCCTGATAATCAGACACTTGTTAAAATTGTTCTAATTTATTGCAATGTACATCAGGTGAGAAGGTTTGTATCTGAAAAATCTTTTCTGAAATGAGATGGAAGGGGTAACATGAATGTTAAAGTTATTTCTAGGTTTGTTTTTTTTATAATTCTTAACTTTTTTTTGAGGCTGTATTTTGAATATTCACCTCCACTTCCTACAAGGGGCCTGATATATTTAAACTCCCCAAGGCCGGAGAGAATACACTTTCCTCAGTGATGCTGGGTGATACAGCAAACCTTAAATGGAAGTCATTTGCTAGCAAATGTTTTGAATCTCGGACCATTTCAGGTTTGGTGGATCACCCACTTTCACTGATGAAAGTTTATCCTCTCCAGGGCTTTAATAAATCAAGAGATTAATTAAACAGAAAAATCTGCAACATGGACAGACAAAAAAGCCAGCAAGGGGTCCTACCCCTTACCCCATCAAAACTCTTTGAATAGTTTACCAGACCAAATGGGAGCAAATTGGAGACGTTTGAGTTTGCATCGCCCTTTAGGTGTCTCACTGAACATGGCTTTGCTATCTAGTGACTTATTGGAACAAACAAATATCCAGTGGAGTCTAAAACCCGTGAACTGTACTGCAAACTAGTTCAAAGTCATTAACTCCATAGTGGAGCCAGGATTATGGCAGCCCACAGCTTGCACCTTTAACAAAAAATAGGCATTGACACCTCTAACATAAATCAGGCTGATACTCCTTGGCCTTTTAATTCTGCAGTACATTTTTTCCAATGAATTTTAAAACCATCCCTTAAATAGCCGTTTTACACCCTTGTGTCAGAAATTCATGCACATAATGCGCTGTGTTAAAAACGTGACAAAAGATGTGTTTTGTGCTCATTTTACATGTAGTTTCTCCCTGGAGGTTAATAGGACCCCTATCTTTTTTTACAACAAGGTACCACATCCCCAATAGCTATAGAAGAAGAAGAGTACAAACACAGGAATTTCCAAAAACAAACTTTCTGTGTCAGTACAGAAGTTAATTAAAATGTATAGGTCAAACACTGCATACCGTTCATAAGGAGTCCATCCAATCCACCATTTAGTGATTCCACAATAACAAGGACACATATAGGACTAGTTTACATTAGCAAAAAAAAATGTGGCTTTTACTGCCCCTGAGCACCTGCCTTAGGTGTGACCACTGCTAGGCATTCTTTCAAGTATTTCTGCCAACCAGCACAGCGGTGCCTTTTTTACCTAAACAGATTAAAAAAAGCTTGCAAACACTTAGATGTTTACATAAACAAGGACAAGTAGTTTCAATTCTATAAAGGAAGTAACTGCCTCAAAAAGCAAAAATGTGTGTCAATGCTGCCACCCCCAACTGCCTAAAAAGTGAAAAAAAAGAAGGGGGGGAACTTTTTCTAATTTTACCTTTTTATGGAAGAAGTTTTAAGCTGTTAAACTGCTTCTAGAAACCACTAATGTGAACTAGCCCATAGAAAGAAATATAGAAATACATGTATACAGGTAGTCCCCGGGTTACATACCAGATAGGAACTGGAACTGTAGGTTTGTTCTTAAGTTGAATTTGTATGTAAGTTAAAACAGGTACATTATTAAATGCAATTAAGACAGATGTTTGTCTGAACATATTATTAGGGAGCGTGGTGTCAGTTACTGTATAAAATCCTCACTGTGAGCTAATCACAAACAAAGGGGAAAAAAACTTTATGGAGCCTAGACATTCAATAACTTCCAGAGCAAGCTGTGCTATTTAATAAGCAAAAATAAATAAGTGCAGAGTTTGTCTTGGTCATTAAAGAGTTACAAGAGGCTGCAGAATCAGCTCACCCTCCTAAGATCACCCACAACCTCAGCTGTGTTTAGCAGAAGATTTCTTTTGCAAGTCATGCAAACTGTCCTCCCATCCAGCCTGTTCGTGTCTACGGGGCGTCCATAGGTCTTATGTCCTTAACTCGAGGACTACCTGTATAATTTTTGTTTTGTTACATGTGACTGTGTTACTGTGTGACAATAAGGATTCTCACAGTCACGCAGCTCAGGACAGTCAGGAAAGTAATGTATTTGAAAGCGATGCATTTTTATCATCTAGTAGAATATTTGTTCTCTACTACTGTAAATGTCATCATTCTCTTTCCAGCCATTTCCATGCCACATCACCAGATCGTCATGAATCCAGCCAAACAGAGATTTGTGGAGCAGTTGGCTCTCTATGACCAGGGGAAAATAAACAGCCTAGAACTGTTGTACTCTGGAAACAGTCCAGGTAAGCAGCTCTGCCGAGGTCTTTTGGCTCTCATACTCTACTCAAAGGTTACTCTGATCACATTTTTACTGATGCACACTTCTAACATTGACATACCATTCCCTATATAGGTATATAATGATAAATTACATTTATAAGTGCCGAAACAGAAGATAGCAAATTCCCCTACCTATAAGTCTTACATACTATGCCACATCCCTATGTTATCATTGAATAGACCAAAATAAAAGGTGAGAATGCAAAACCCCTTCCTCGGGACTTTTCAGGCATCTCAAATAATTTACAATGATCACAGTTTTTTATAAAAAAACATAAAATACTAATTTACTCAAGATATAATTAAAAAATACATATTATCCACTGTATAACGTTTTGGATCTCTAATATATCGATGTTAGATATACATTCTACGCGTTTTGTGGTGCATTGTTCACTTCATCAGGAACATAGACATCGATACAGTAAACCCCAAAGACTACACCCGAGATAGAAGTCAGTTCTTTCATAGAATGGTAAATAGGGTAGATCCGGAACACAGCAGAAGAACCAAATAATACTTTGCTTCAAATTTAATATATCACTGATTACGGTACCAACATGATCAGATGCTACCTCATACCCGTCACTTGGATTCAGAAAGCAGCTCAATGCAGTTCTTATAGACTTAGCCAATCAATCTAAAATTTAGCTTGTAGGAAAAAAATGCAGCAAACATGTTTGTATATAAAAAAAAAGCTTTTGGGGAGATGTTTGCATATTGTACATTTCATTTTGTATTTTTGTGCTGCTCCTTGTTACTTTGATTAAATTTAGGCTTAAGGATGGCCAGGTTATCCAGAGACAAGGTGGTCAGCGTTGGGAAGGAGGTGCCTTTAGATAAGCTCACAATGGCTGCTGGTTGTTGGTGAAAGTCTACACTGGCCTTTCCTAACCTGGATTCCCTGGGACTCCAGGGTTCTTCCTGCACTTGCTAGGGGTTCCTTGACCTATGGCTGATTTACCCTTGGTATGATGATGCCTGCAAAGTTCTGGAGTCTTTGTCACTTCCATAACCCAGTGGCATGACACCAATGATCTTGGAGCGGTTTGTAAGGGGTAATTGTTACCCCTAACCACAATGTAAGGTTTAATATTCTCATAAACCCCCAATTAACTGCTTGAGATTCCCCAATATCTCCAGATTCTTTCTAGGGTTCCTTGAAACTAAAAAGATTGAGAAATGGTGGTCTAAACCATTAGCCTGTTGGGGGGGGGGGGTGTAGGGCTAAATGATTAAGCATTTCAGAAAAATTTTTGATATAAATATAATAAAGTGTTCAACCTCAATTTGTTTTTTAAGCTGGGTGTGAGGAAAAAGCTGCAGGGGGGTGGCAGCCCTTGTATTGGGACCCAACTTATCAGTAACACCCATAAACAGCCGGGTGGTGCACCCGGCTAAAAAGGGCTGGGGAAAACAATGAAATATCACAGATTAATTGGGGATATGCTAGCTTTTATTGGGGGACAATTTCTAGCAATTGTGAAGGTAAATAACACACCACACCCCCATTTTTATGAATTTTTTTTTCCTAAAAAACTGGAGTGTTTTAGTGGATAAGTGAAGATTTAGAAAAAAAAATTAATTATATAATAATTATAGAGGTTAGTATATCCAACCAAAAAAAATGTGAGGAGTACGGAGGGGAAGACCCTTTAAACAGGGACAGTTGTCAGGTATGGCATTGAAAAGAACAAAGACCTTGTGATATCTACAGAAAAAACCCTTGCCTTAAATTATATATAATAATTAAAAATGTCATTGGTGTGTTGATTCGAGGGTTGAAGGATTCGGGGACATTAGAAGGCAAAATTGTGCTTCAAGGGGACTATGCATTCATGCAGACTATAACATGGGGAAACATTGAAATAACTTTCAGGTCTTCAGGGAACTCCTATATCCACAGATCATAGTATATTAGTGTGGTGGTCAGTGGAAAGAATTCCACTTACATTGCTGGCCAGTGGGAAGAATGTCTCTTTTTACAGATACCCAAGTAGATCATTGGTGTCAGATATAACAAATATGAGTCACAAACGGCCTATTGCTTAAGGAATACCTAGCAATTTCTGGAGGAACCCTAACCCTGCTTTAAAGTGGGTGTCAAATATAATAATACTAATAAAAATAAACAGATCTTGAGTTTGCCCACACTTTAAATGCACAGATCTCCCAACGAGAATGTTGAAGTTAAGTTTTGGTATAAAACTTAGCTTGACAGCAAACTTCAAAAACTGAAATATTGGGTTTTGGTCAGTTTAATTTTTGTCCAGTTTTTCTCAATCTGCAAATCTTTGTCTGCATTGTACTGTTCACCAACATGCACACAAGCAGGCTCATGTTAGGAGGCAGTATTCTATTATTAATCCAACTCTCTGTCTTTCTCTAGATAACCGCTTAGAGCCCCGAGGGTATCCAGAAGAAAGTGATGACTTTCCCAGTTAGCTTCTTGGCAAGCCCGCCATAGGGGAAAGATATACTACTTGGCACAAAGTTCTCGTTCTCCATGCAGAACCTATCTACAGGAAACTAAAATGAACATACATGATCAAATGAGAAAGGATGAGGTTTTGCTCATCGGTGGAAATGTTAGGATTGAACCTGGAAATCAGTATTCTGTGCCCAGTCGGAGCAGGAAGGGCTCACTCTGTTTGTGTTCTGTAAAGCTTTGTTGTCAATTACATTTCCTCTACACAAGACAGGGTGAGCTTACCGCTACGTACTGACGGCTTGTCTGTTTATTATAGTAAAACATTTGTTGGTATTTATTTTTCCTTTTTTTCATTAAATAGATTTTTGTGCTTTAAATTTTGTGTGCTTTTTGGTTATTTTTTAATGGTCAGAAACTTTTTTATTGCTTGACAATTGTACCTTTGGTGCAAGTTGTCCTTTAGAACACCTGAATATGGCCCAATTGGAAAAATAACTTCCTTCACTGCCCCAGTGATCTTTATTGTGCGGCCCTGTCATAGTCACAGCCTGAAAGCATCCTTTCCAAGTCTTCCTACGTCCTGCACATTGCACCTCAGCCCTTTTAATTCCTTTGGGGATGCTGTACTTACTCTGCCCTTATGTTACAGTTTAAAGAAAAACTATCTGAAAATGCTGGCTCTGTGATGCTTATCGGAAGCCTTCAAAAATTGCTGGCTACTGTGGACTTCTGAATTCTGACATCTACGTACTTGTTCTGGATCAGCAAGGTATTGAAGCCACTAAGTCAGCATAACAACCAGTCACTGGTAATTTTTTGAGATTTTTGCCATTAAACAAGACCTGCAAATGTATGTTCATTATTCTGATCTACGTGCTGCATCAAGTAGATATGGTTTCGTTTGGAATTAATAGGCGTTCATTACAGACTTTCTATTCCTTATCGTTCACCAAGCCTATTATTTATTGGGTATTGAAGACAGAGAAATGTATTCTTGCATGCTGGTTGTGCCAGTGTTTTATAAATAGGAATGCCTATTTATAGTCATTCTGAGGCTAGTGCAGTTCCAAATCTGGCCACAAGAGGGTGGAGATCAACTTAAGCTCTTAAAGCAGAGCTTAAGTTAAAAAAAAAAATGAAAAAAAGTTCTGATTAGGCAAGTTGTTAATAAACATATCTGCCTGTTCGCAGTCTTTTCTTCAATGATCACTGAGCTCAGTGTCTGATGCCAGGTGTGCCCTAGCATGCCTACCCTACTTTGCCACCGGGAATAAATGCATATGCCAATAAAGATGGCTGAGGATCCAGAACCCAGAAAAGGACCTGGTAAACATGGCAGCTTCTGCGATGGAGTGAGGACACAGTGAGTGCAATTTGTTGGAATTGTAACAGACAGGTAAGTTTTTATATACATATATATATCGCAGAAGGGATTTCACCTGCCTATGATCTGCCTGGCCACAGTTTTTTTAAAGTTAGGTTTAGGTCAACTTTAAAGTCAACCTATACCTTGGTGCTTCGCCATCAATACTCTGTCATCAATATCACTGACTAAGAATGAGTCATTTACAGCGTGCAACTAAAGCCAAAGGATTGACTTCTTTTAATTAATTCAATGAATGCAATGGCAGTTTAGCCTCAGTATAGGCCCACTTTACCTTTAAAGCCAAATAAAACTTTCATTACAATGAAAAACAAATGAAGTCCAGGCCCGTTTCCTGCCAGCATATTGTAACATAGGCTTTGTCTCTTTATGTGGAATCTCTTTGCAAAGGTCAGAACTCCCTCTGCTGAGCCTGCTTCTATAATTCAGATTCAGCACTTAGCGGGCTGACTGATGTTACACTTCACTGGTATAGTCTCCTCACATCTACTGGGAAGGAAAGTGAAAGAGCAGCAGCAGATTGAGAAGGTTCTTATTGTACTCACAATGTTCCTTTCAGCATGCTTGCACTCTGCACACCTGGCTGGCTCTCAGTTCTGTTGTACAGAGGATTAAAAGAGGCTGATATTCAGGTAAATACAAGTGCTGGGTTTGCATAAAAAAAACAAGGCAAAAACTACAAACGGTACTGTATGAACGAATATAGAGTTTACAATAAAGCAGAAATACAGAACCTCCCAAAAGTGATCAAAAGGAGGATGGTAAATTGGCAGCAGTCTCACCGGTGCCCATGGCTTATTCATCACATTTGTATTTGAAAATTTGTTTTTTAGGTTTGTATTGGGAGGGCTGGCTAGTTTTCCTGGTTTATCACTACAGTAGAACTACAGAGGCATAAATTGCTAAAAACACATAATTCCAGCAATGAAAGAAAGGTGATGGAACGCAAAGTACAAAGTACACACATCGGTTGTGTAACTGAATGCTCATGCTGACCCCTGTTTTCCACTGAAAGTACTTAAAATGAGCATGAGAGTCAAAATGGACCCATGCATCAATAAAATTAAAAAAGGTGAAAGGACAAATGTGTTGTTTAGCTGGAAAAGAGTTATTTATATATATATATGTATGTATGTATGTGTGTGTGTACTACCAGGGCTGTAGTGATACATAAAGGAAGCTGTGGGCACACATGGTGAAGATGTCACGTTATAAAAACAACACCCATAGGACTACATCCCCCAGCAACCAATTCTACAGCACCTGTTGTGGGTATTTACAAAGTAGTAATAAGATCTATTTTCCATGCTATTGGGTTGCACCATTGGCAGGCCTAATGTACTGTATCCAAATACTGCTCCAAAGTACCATAGGCTATGCAGACAAAAGGTAGAAATGTCCTACTGACTAAAGGTCCCCTGTTCGTTCCACATGGAGATGTACAAAAGATCGGTCCATACACCATATGCTATTTCTGGTTTATTGATCCTTTAATGTTATGTTTTTTACATTTGAATTAAGTTTTTTAGCAAATGCAAATTGTCATCTAATAAGACCTAATAGTTAATTTGGAAGGAACTTACAAAAAAAAAAACTTTTGCTTTGCTTGTTTAGCATTAGTCTGCTAAGTTTTAAATCTGTGACTTCTGTGTTATTCTGTACTGGGCAAGGGTTGTGAGCACAGAATAATGGCATCATTGGTTCTCTTCCACCAATCTCACACACTTTGCAGGACTTGCAACCCTTTCAGCTTGTCCTACTGAGAAAGGTTGGTGACCTCGGCAAATCTAACACCAATATGTGAAACAATAAAGGCTCATACAGTACTCACTATACATCCACAAAAGGGCTCAGGGACCTTGAGGATGGACAGGTATGTTGAAAATCAAAGGAACAGAGAAAGCAGAAATACCTTTGCTAATTAAAGCTGAACTCCAGGAAATGAAAACTTTCACATGTAAATAAGTGAATCCCTAATTAGCCACAAACAATACAAACCCACTTTGTGTACACTGAAAGCCTTCCCAAAGCAAGATATTGTTATGCAAATGTAGCAAAGATATCATTAGCACATGGCTGTGGGAGAGGAGGATCTCACCCAGGTTGCCTGCAGAAATATACAGAAGGGGCGGATACAAGACCAGTCACCCTGCACAAGGAGAAAGCGCAGCAATGACTGGTTCTGATTACAGGAAGCTCCTGCCTATGGGAAAATCCTGAATTACTGACCAGTCCTGGAAATAAATACACAAATCACTCCAAAAAAAAATAAAAACACACAAATCTTTTGTATTTCGGTCAATATTTGCTTACCCAAAATTCATCTTTCTGTTTTACATAATGATATTTTCATATTTTTGTGTTTATGTACCCTGCAATGATAACGATTAAGCTATCTTTGTTGGTCATCACATTAATAAAAGGGATTTTGTATTGTTTAATGTTCAGTTCTGAATTGCCGACTGATTTTGGGGTGTTTATTTGTTGTGCAATGGTAGTGTAATACAGAAGTAATGAAGCTGTGCCAGGCATGACGGGAGTCAATCTCAGTCATATGAAGAATGCAGAACTGGTATGGACCCCTGTACAAAGCATTGGTCAGACCACATCTGGAATATGCAGTCCAGTTTTGGGCACCAGTTTACAAAAAGGACATTATGGAGCTGGAGAGAGTGCAGAGAAGGGTAACTAAACTAATAAAATGAATGGAGGAGCTCAGCTATGAGGAGAGATTAGCTGAACTGAATCTATTCCCCCTTGAGAAGAGACGTATAAGGGGGGATATGATCACCCTGTATTAAGGTCTGTGAAAATGTGGAATCGGCTCCCTCAGGAAGTAGTTTCAGCAACTACTATAGATTGCTTTAAGAAAAAGCTGGATGGTTTCTAGAAGCACAGAATATAACTGGGGATTAAAGCTTTAAAGTAAATATAATAGGCACCATTGATCCAGGGAACATCCGATTGCCTCATAGAATCAGGAAATATTTTTTTCCCGTTAGAGCAAATTGTACCAGGGTTTCTTTTCCTTCCTCTGGACCAATTATGTGTATAGAGTTTTTTTTTATCTGGGATAATGTTTATTTCCCTAGGGGTTGAACTTGATGGACTTATGTCTTCTTTCAACCTGACCTACTATGTAATTATGACTTCTCTTCACTACTGTGACAAACGTCCATTGAAAGATGAAATTGTAGTAAACGCTGCGTGTGCTGTTTTCTGGAGTAGGAGTTTGAAAGTTCTACAATACATCCAGAAATAATATTACCCACAAGTAATGTATGCATACAACCTATTCACCATTATACTACTACCAGTTAATCCTAGGAAGGATAGGAGAATAAACCATTAACGCCACATCTCAGGTAACAAATATCTGACAAAAATGAAAAACAGACTTTTAAGGCATATTATTTCCATCCAACAGTTTAAGATAAAATAATAATTTCATTATGCAAAATAAACTCAATTGATCCAGTAGTGGTGTCCAGACTATAATAATTCTTAGTAAGTGTTTGCCAACCCTAAATAAAGTCATAAATATAGAAATAGAGCAAAACAGAGTGTTTTTTTGGCATAAAGTTTTGTATTATTGATAACATTCTCAAAACACAATACAGAACATAAACAATAAATCTTATAGCATAACGGTAATAGGTATATATAGCCATAAAAATGAAGCCAGACAGTATACAGCTAAACCATAAGTCTGTGAGCCAAGGAAGTCCCAGCAGTCCAGTATCAACCAGGTAAGTATAAAGTTTGCATACGTATATCGTTGTACCCGACGCGTTTCACCCGTTATAGGCTTTCTTAGGGGTGACTGTACGTTTGCAAACATGTATGATTTGATACCCCATGTGTAAATGAATTCTTAAAAGGACTGATGGGCCCCGCCATATCTATGGTGATGGTTTTTTTTCTTAGGTAATAATAGTAACCTGGTTCATAGCTGTTATGTAGAGTTGAAGTAGAAGAGGACTGCAGCCTCTCCAGTAGCATCTAATGGAAATCCATCTATTATCTGCTGTGTTTTGGGAATTTTATCAATAATACAATACTTTTTGCCAAATAAACCCTTGTTTTTCTCTATCTCTATATTTAAATCAATATATATTTATATCACAATACAATAATTTACATATAGGTAAAAATAATAAAACCATGACAAATATTTCCATGAAAAAGTCTCAATTATTTTTTGACGCGTTTCATAGACACAGTCCACTTCATCAGGAACATAATTGAGATCTCCAAAATTACATATACTACACATACTTCAAAAAAAAATCCATAGACCAATATATATATATATATATATATATATATATATATATATATATATATATATATATATATATATATATATATAAAAAAGTATGTTATATGATTTATAATTCTTAAATTTGTTTTACCTATATGTAAATTATTGTTTTATCTTAAACTGTTGGATTATTATGTCCTAAAATTTTTGGCTTAAAAGTCCTGTTCCGTTTTTCTTTTTTGTCAGATAGATATTTACTATTATGTCAGGCTGGCTTTGAGCAGTTCCTTGGCTGCAACTCTGTTCCATCCCACTTAGATTTTGTAATGACATTATTAATTTCCAAATGGTAAATTGAATTTGCAGTGATGCCAGTATTTTTTATTTTATTAATACAGCAGGCCTGAAAGTTGATACCTAAACCATGTTATGATGTTTTAAAGTCTTAGGCTACGTACACATGTGCAATGGTCCGATAGTCAGCTCAGGGCTGATATCAGACGAGAATCTTGCGTGTGTGCAGTGCTGGTCATTCGTCGTCCGAACTACCGTCCTGGCAGGTCCGTGGAGGACGAATTATTGTAACGGAGGTAAAGGGGAGAGAGTTCAGCGGGGTGTCGCTCCGTCATTCTCGCCCTCTCCATAGAGCAGAATGGCGCTGTATATACAGAGCTCCTTCATGCGTCGTGCAGTCATTTGTCATTGTCCTTTCCAATGACAAATATTGCAGGTGTGTACTTAGCCTTACCCGTTGACCATATGAGCTTGATCTGCACGGGATCTGAGGTTCTGATCAAGAAATGCCAAAATAAGTACTTTGGCATATTTGGGGAGACTTAAAGCAATGATCCCTGAGTAACATTTAGATTTATACATGGGAAATTCTCCATGTTTAAAGCATCATATAGACTTCTCTGAACTAGAAAACCCACCCATGAAATCATAATTTTTGAAACCACATCACTAGCCCAAAGTAATTTGTATGGCCAGCATTGTGTATGCTGACCCCCTGGGTTACAGATTACAGTTTCCAACCACGCACAGCAGGACAGAGCGGCAGCCAACACTCCTCCCCCTTCACTTAGTTTTGGAAAGCAGTGTATGGGTTTCTCTGTATCCCACAGGATTGTCCTGTACCAGCTTCTGAATGGCTGCCAGCCTGGACTAGAAACAAGATGTACAGAGCATTGAAGGCTGGAGCTGGAAAGATTAAGAGTTGTCTGCTGCATCAGAACCCGCTGTGCATGCTGGTCAGATCCTAGGACGGAAGAAGTAGACCGGGCCATCATTTTTTTATTTCAGCAATAATTGGGGGAGAGTAAAGGCGTGCCATACTGGGGAATGCTGGCAACCCCCATCAGGAGATACATCTATATATTTGTGTCTTCCTGATACAGTTACTGTACTTTTCTTACTAATCTGACCATCATTTGCTTTTGACAAAGGGGTCTTGCATTCACGTTTTGGAAATTCTTGTGGGAATATCTGTCACATTTGCATGCAAGTTCTGAAAAAGCATTAGCAGTTCACTGAATGGTGTTGCTTATTGCCTGGAGCGGTTTTCAAATTAAGAGTGGAGATAAGAGATAGCGGTGTCATTCTAAGGCTGGGTACACACATGCAATCTTTCACAATCGTTTCCAACGACAAAAGACTACATGATTCATGAAGGAGCGTTCTGTTCCATGGGGAGAGGGGGGAACCGCACTCCGCTCTCTCCCCTTCACTTTCATTATGATGGTTCGTCGTTTGTGGATCCGCCAGGACAGTTGTCAGAACAAGCGCTGTACACACACCAGAATCTCTTCTGATATCAGCCCTGAGTCGATTATCGAACAAGAATCATATGATGTGTGTACATAGCCTAAATAAAGCACATGGATTACATCTTGAGAAACAGACCTGCAAATGGTGTACTTATTATGATATCCCAATGGTATAGATGAATGGAGAATATGATGTCATACTCCATACAGCATTTTTATAATACAGCAATTTATTTCCATGTATAAAGAAATTAGAATACAAAATATCAATTACAGTACTTTTGTAAGACAATTGCAAACTAAACAATCAAGGGATTGAGAGTCGACCTTCCATTAAAGTTGACCAAAGAGATTGTCACCAACAACCAGGAGTAAACAGTAATTTCTATGAGAAAAAAACATGTCGGCAGTTTATAAAAAAAAATGCTTTATCATAGTAAATGCCCACTAGTTAACATTTACATCTACATTGAAATGAAGGGAAACCATTACTGAACAATGCCTGAAAAACATGGATACAAAAACGATCAACTTTTTTATACTATAAAACAGGTAATGTTTGTGGAGCCCCTCTGCCCTTTAGAATATTTTTGTGGAATCTAGAACAGAGCTTAATTGCTCTTTACAGTTTCCTTGCTTTAAAATTGATTGAGTCGAATTAAAAAACTTCAACAACATTTGTGCCTGCATTCTTCATGGCTAAAAGGCTGATAGTAAAATCCATGCCAATTCGGGAAACTTATCTCCAGGAAACTCGTATATTTGTTGTTTGAGGCCGTGTGGTCTATCATATGCCACAGAATTTGAAGGTTGACCATAGATAATGATTATTTTGAGAACGTTCATTGTGGTCTAGGAAGTGTTGACTGGCTGCCAGGAGACTCTGGAATCCCAGAATGTAGAATAAAACCTATTTCATGTGTGTTTGTGCTTTGGAAAATATCTCTGCTGCATATTGCTAGGAAAGGTCCCATCCACAGCGCTTGAAGATAGCTGCTGTGCTGTTTGTTTTGAGAACTTGATGGGTCTGATTTATTAAAGCTCTCCAAAGCTGGAGTGGATAAACTTTCATCATTGAAGCTGGGTTTTCTAGCAAACCTGGAATGTAATTCCCAATAGTCATTTGCTATTTGTTAGCAAATGTTTTCAATCCTCGACCAGATCTATTCCAGGTTTGCTGGATCACCCAGCTTCACTGATGAAAGTGTATTCTCTCCAGCCCTGGAGAGCTTTAATAAATCAGGCCCAATGACTTGGTTGACTAGAGAGGACAACCTGCTCGGTTTTTGGTGATCTGGACAGATGGCTTCTTGCTGCAGAAAAATTGGTCCATGAACTAAAGATGGTTTAGTCCCCAGGATCTATAAACCTTTCCTGGGTATGCTCGATTTTACATCAGACATGATTGGATCAAAGAAAAGATATTCTGGTTTAAGTAAACCAGCGGAAAGCAGACTAATTTTAGATTTGCTTGGATTTTTGACATTTTGGGCTTTAAATTTGCCATCCAAAACGCTATTTTAATTACCATAATCACCATAAATAAACATTTCTATTGAATTCAACAACCATGGTTCTTCCCCAATTCTTCTTGATGGTTTTTCACCCTGGTTATCCCCAAGTGTCCTCACTTTACATTTCCCTCATTTTGCACTGTTTTTTCTTACCTCTAAATTCCTGCTTGAACTATAGTACAAGGTAATTTTTCCAACGAGACATAGACATCAAAAAAATCAAGACGGGTTAACTATTTGCTACTTTATCCAAGTTCTCACGCTAGATATACTTTTCAATAAAAGACAAGGTCGGCTTACAGTGTCTGATAACCCCCTAACCCCCTTCCTAAATCACTTTCTTTTTGTAGGTCTATAATGTACCTGTGAAAAAAAAGTTAGAATCCTCCCAAGTGAGGATGCCATTCTGGAATCTTAGGAAATACAGGGCAGCTGAGTTCTCATAAGAAGACACAATGGTTTCTTGCAAAATTTCACCTGCTCTGCGTTCCCCGAGAATCCTCCCAGGACCGTGATGAAGAAACCAGGTGATTACAGGTAAGTATTAGTTTTCAACTTATTTTATAACTATACATTTTAAAGGGACCTAGGCAAGGTCTACTGCATGGTCTGCTTTAACTTTAGTTGATCTGTAATGTCTTTTGGGGCCTTTTCAAAATTCCAAAAGCACCAAAATAATCCTTATTTCCCATTGGTCAGAGTAAGCTCTGCATTCTAATTGGATTGTAGGCATTACAGACAGTGTGCCATTTAATATCACCTTAGATCAGAGTAGCTAGTTGCAGTCCTAAAGTCCACATCCTTTAAAACTTTTTTGGAATCTTCTATCCTTTTATCTTGAAGGATCGATGATGGTCTAAATGTAGAAGGAAGCAAAATGCATAATGGAACTGTAGGATGTCACAGATTTTGGACCAAAAATGGCCAGTTAGACTCTGGAACAAGACATATTGGGCTAACCAATGGTCAAGAAGTTTTAATCCAACGAAGCCGAGGCAGGAGATTACAGCAAAGATCAAGAACTTCTTTGAGGAAGAGTCCCCGTACCTATTCTGCAATTTGACTCCTGAAACCACTGCCCCCAAGATATGTACAGCCAGGGCTAATTCAAACCCTTGTGGGTAAAATCTACTAAGAAAATAACTGCTCAACGAGAGGCATTCTATTAACAAGAACTGCTGCTTGTTCCAGTTTCTCAGTATGGAGTTGCACCAGATGATTGCCCATGCAAAAATTGGCAAAGTAAACCATTGATCAAGAACTGCAGACCGGTGTGTCTGAGTAGATATCCGCACCCACTGGACTGGGCCGTAGGCTAGAGCCATCCAGGAAAAGACGTTCTTCAGATAGCTACCAGTCTGCGGTTTTATTCCAGTAGTTTTCTCATCTTGAACGAGCCAGTATATGCCCAAAAATATGTATCCAATATTGACGAGGGAGTTGAAAGGCATAGAAAGGAAAACAGGAAGTGCAGGACTTGGTTTTTCAGCATAATGGTTATGTCCTAGTTCTGTAGTGACAGTATCCAAGACACCTGTGCCCATAATCACCAAACACAATGTAAAACCACCTGCCACATGCCAGAAGGAGCTGTCTTGCCCTAGAATATGTGCTACTTTCATGTCTCGAAATGATATACTCTTGTTTCACAGTAACTGTGAACTGCTGAACAATGCAGGACCTGCTCACAAGCCACAAGTAGGCAGGGAAAGGCGTCTTTAACGTATTAACCTCCACCCCCATTGAGATTTCAAATGCTAAAGCTCTTTCCTGAATGTGGCTTTGCAGAGAGGCGTCCCAGAGCTGCAGATATCAGGATTGGCCACTGCTTCTTTCACGCATTCCTTTGCACTTTGCACCGTTTTCAGATAAATAGGCTGTGAATTTAACCCAGAGCCAGCAAACTGCAGAAGGTTTTCTTCTTCAGGTTGCATGTTGTTTGAGCTGTATATATGGCATTGAATGGCAAAAGCCAATATTAATATATTAAAAAGTCCATGTTATAAAAGATGAAGGGAGAGACTGTATACAAAAGGTGACCATTCTTTATAAAACTGCCTTAGTCCAAACTTTTAATATATTTAAAATAATATGAATTCCATTTTTTTTATAGTACCAAATTCAAAATTATTTAAAAACTACCATAACTATTATTATTATTATTATTATTATTATTAATAATAATAATAATACTAAAAAACAGGATTTATATAGCGCCAACATATTACGCAGCGCTGTACAATGAATAGGGGTTGCAAATGAAAAAGATATACAGACGGTGACAAAGGAAGAGGAAAGGACCCTGACCCGAAGAGCTTACAATCTAAGAAGTGGGGGAAGTAACAAACAATAAGAGGGGAGATATGTAGTGGTGGGAAGTAGTGGGGGTTTCAAAAGACGGAAGATGAGTAGGCAAGTATGAAAAAATGGGTTTTGAGGGCTCTTTTAAATGACCAGAAAGTAGGAGCAAGCCAAATAGAATGAGGAAGACCATTCCAGAGAGTCGGGGCAGCTCCAGAAAAGTCTTGGACCCGTACATGTGATATGGTTATGAGTGAGGAAGCCATTAGTAGGTCATTGGAGGGAGACAGCGGCAGGGGGAGTATTTTTTTATCAGGTCAGAAAGGTAAGTGGGACAAGAACTGTGGAGGGATTTGAAGACAAAGCACAGGAGCTTGAATTTGATTCTAAGGTGAAATGGAAGCCAATGAAGAGAACTACAAAGAGATGCAGCAGAAGAGGAGCAATGGAAGGATGGGTTAGTCTGGCTGCAGCATTCATATTAGATTGTAGAGGTGTTGTGTGATATGATGACGAAGTACTGCCAATGTTATAGGTCACATCTTAGAATATCACTGAAAATGAAACAAAATATTTTCACAAACTTCACTAACTTTCAGCCATATGCAAAATGAGCAGCTCTTGGATAATACCGTTAGACTGAGCTTGGTCAGAATAAAAACAAGGTTTGCTATACCTTGAATATCCTTTACTTTCAAAAAAAATGTTTATATTGTGTTTTCCATCTCGTCTCTGCATACAGTTTTCTCCAGAGCTATGTATGCCATTTGTTGACAAGTCATACATTATAAGAGTGGCTTCAGAACTTTGGCCCTGGTCTTTCTTCATCATAGGAGAACACCAACTCATTGTTACAAAGCAATACTTTTCTGATGCACTCACTGTGTAAACAGTAGCACCAAATCATGTGAGAGAGCTAGCAGATGTAGTAAGTAATCCAGTGTTAGTCATGGAGAAGTTCCAAAATCAATTTGTCAGTTTCAAAGAATTGCTATAAATATTATTTGCAGCATTTGTACCTTGCCTGGGGACACTTCAGTGCCTCTTTAAAAGTCTACAATCTTTAGTAGTGTTTCTCAACCAGGATTTCATGGAAGCTTACTGTACCTTCAGAGCTTCCTTGAGCAATTTGCATCTCTCAGGTCAGTTTAACTGACTGCAATGATCTTTTAGGCTTGGACGAGAAGACATGGCTCCTAGTAGGGTTGAGCTTAGGGATTTAAATAACTCCACAGTTCCTGTCCCACTTTCCTTTTTGACCTGATAGAAAAATACTCCCCTAGCCACTCTCTCCGCTTCTCCAATGACCTACTAATTTTATTATTGTTAATATTAATAATAATATTAATAATACTATTATTAATAATAATAAACAGGATTTATATAGCACCAACATATTACGCAGCGCTGTACTTAAATGGGGATAATTACTTCCTCACTCATAACCTCATCACATGCACGTCTCCAAGACTTTTCTAGAGTTGTCCCGACTCTCTGGAATGGTCTTCCTTGTCATATTCACCTTGCTCCTACTTTCTGCTCATTTAAAAGAGCACCTAAAGCCCATATTTTCAAACTCGCCTACCCGTCTTCTTCTGTCTCCCTAACCCTCACTACTTACCCACCATTCCATACCTCCCTCTTATTATGTGATACTTCCCCCACCTCCTAGATTGTAAGCTCTATATCTGTCTGTCATTTGCAGCCCCTATTTAATGTGCAGCACTGCATAATATGTTGGTGTTATATAAATCCTGTTTATTAATAATAATATTTATGTGGTCAGAGTTATTGTAGTATAGCAGACAGCAACTGGAGCAGTATTCCTCAACCAGGGTTCCTTCAGAGGTTACTGGGGGTTCCTTGTGCTATGAGCAAAGTATGTCACTCAGGCCATTTTAAGTGACACCTTTTTGGAATTCCCTCTACTGACCACCATGTTAATGTACTATGAGCTGTGGATAAAGTAGTTATAGAAGGGGTGCCCTGAAAGTTATTTCAAGGGTTCCCCGTGTTAAAAAGTTTGAGAAAGGCTGATCTACAGCAACTTTTGATAACACCAGATATCATCTAACTGATATGTTGTCAGGCCGTGTCATATCACATTTAGTTCTTTAGTTGTATAACATTACCTTACATTAAAGATATTAAGTTAAAGAGAAGATATAGAAATCAGAGCCTAGAGAGATTTACTGTTTGTCTTGAAATTTTCCTCAAACCTGGTAATGTTTGATGCCTAAACATTCCTATAAAGTTGAAGTCCTCATAGCTGTATATTTGGGGTGTGAGATCATCTAAGGCACTGTGCCTCATGATTTGCAGATTATTGTTCTGTATGCTGAAGAAGAAGCTGTACCTGAGAAACTGCAGTGCAAGAATCCCCTTTTTTCTCCTTTATTCATTCGGTGGATTTGAGTTTCCTCTGCTATTACTGCTCCTTGAACGTTCTCACCAATCATAAGCACATGAAGAAACAAAGCCTTCCCCTCTACCAAGATGGCTGCCTCCACAGAAACAAACTATGGAACAAACAAGGAAAAGATCAGCTGCAAGGAGTCCATAGAGATCATCATCTGTTTGACCTAACACAATTATTTTCCTCTGGAGTTAGATGTGATTCTGTTTTTTCTTTTCTACCATATTGCCTTAATTTTTCCTTTTTGCTACATTGTTACTTGACTCTCCTTCTTTCTTCTAAGTTTTCACTTTTCCATTACTATACATCTGTTTTTCATTTTGCCCTGTTTCTCTAAAGGCGACTTCCACTTTTGGCTACAGAGTGAAAACCTCCTCCACCAGTTTATTTACTGAGGATCATCCTCCAGGGACCCCTAACTGAAAGTTACTCAGGACTCTGGGGGTCACTCAGCACTGGTTAACTTCCTGTGGCTCAGGGGAAAGCCAAAGTACAGAATCTGAAATAAAATACTGCAGAGAGTATACTGCATAGTGTAAATATCTGTATTACCCCATCTGGAATATGCAGTACAGGCACCGGTTCACATAAAGATGCTGGAGAGAGTGCAGAGAAGGGCATCTAAACTAATAATATGAACATAGGAGCTCAGCTATGAGGAGAGATTAGCCTAAATGAATTAATTCTGTTTAAGGGCAGTGGGCATGATCGCCCTGTATATATAATCCAGATACAGATAGTAACACAGGAGGAGGAGAGGACCCTGCCCAGAAAAGCTTACAATCTAAGAGGTAAGGGAATAGGAGGGGGATATGGAATGGTTGGTGAGAAGTGAAGGTTTAGGAGACAGAAGAAGACGGGTGGGTGAGGTTGAAGCGTTGGATTTTGAGCGTTCTTATAAATGAGCAGAAAGTAGGAGCAAGCCGAATAGGAAGAGGAAGACCATTCCGGAGAGTCGGGGCAGCTCTAGAAAAGTCTTGGAGCTGTGCGTGTGATGAAGTTATGAGTGAGGAAGTCATTAGTAGGTCATTGGAGGAATGAAGAGAGTGGCTAGGGGAGTGTTTTTCTATCAGGTCAGAAAGGTAAGTGGGACAAGAACTGTGGGGGGCTTTGAGGGCAATTCAATGTAATGTTGGGGTGATGGATCCTATTGAAAACAATGGATCTCATATTGGACCTGCAATGATAGACTTAGCCCAATGCACACGGTGTGAATGTGCCCTGAATGAAATTGGCCAAACTATTTAAATATCAGCAGTCTAGTAAGTATTTTTTTTCCCTGGAGTTTGGGCATTGCTGGTACACAGAGATATGGTGCAGTAATTGTAGCAGTGTGTATACTTTAGTATTGAGTGGCAGCTCTCATATAGTGGGAAAGCTCTCTCTGACCTCTGCACTTTCAAAGGTCTTGGCTGAGAGCGGGAAGGCGTCACTGCATGAAAACATCCCATACTGTTCCAGGTCACTTGCTTGTCAGGTCTGTGTAGTCTCCACAGGCAGAAAAATTGCTGACGTCTGGCTGCTGGGAATTTTGCACAATCAGTATGAAAGGGAAGTATGCTCCAATATACGGTCCATTTTGGAGAAATGTCTGAAAAAAGAAAGTGTCCAAGAGAGACTGGAAGAGATCTGCGTCAGTACAATGCAAAATAAATAAATAATTTTTACATGAAAAGAAACAGCAGTTGTTGATGACACACAGGGCTTAACCTGTTATACTCACCTGTGGGCACTGCCATATTCTTCCTTCTTCTGTTCCTCTTCCGCCATCTTGATTGGCCAGGCTGGAATGGTGTAACACACCGACGCATGAAAGTTTATTCAGTTTACAAGTTTCAGTTTATTCAGTTCACAAAGTTTGCAGGGGGACCCGGGGATGTCGGTGAACCTGACTCTTACCTGTGCAAAGCTCTTTATCTCTACCTTGTCCTGTGAACAAACATGTAAAATACAGAGACCTCTCCATGACTGAAAATTTTCTTATTGCTCTTTCAATAGCTGCTAAAAAATTGCTACTGTGACATGGGCCTAATGCACTTGAGCAGATCCGCTGCCAAATGTGTGCTTGACCAACCGGTCAAATCAAATTTTTATATCTATAATCAAGTGGTTGGAAGTCCCAGAACAACACAAACAGCATTCTACCCTTCCAATCGGTTTTCTCAGCTAGAAAATGTTTTGAATTCATAGTGAAGACTTGTGTAATTTCAGCATGTGCAATGGCTCCACGTCTGATTAAAGACCCCAAAATCTGCTGCTTCTATCAGTTGTTGAATATTTCGAGGTACATCACCAACATCAAGAATATGGGTACAAGTTGACAACAATGTTTTCTGTGACAACATGTGACATGGAGGTGTAGTTGTCTTAGTTCATGGGAAACTCTTAACCTGTTCAATATGAGAGCAGCAGGTGTGGTTCACGTGTCATATAGGATGTTAGCGGGATTGCCAGGTTTCTCTGGTAACCAATGCTAAGCTGCGTATGCTGGGCTGCAATAGCAGAAGGGACATAATTTATGCGCAGACGCGAGTGATTTCGTACATTCCTGGCACATGCAAGAGAAACAGGATTGCTGGGATTTCCTTGCAACCAATGCTAAACTGCGCATGCTGGGCGGTGATTATTATTATTATTATTATTATTATTATTATTAATAAACAGGATATATATAGCGCCAACATATTACGCAGCGCTGTACATTAAATAGGGATTGCAAATGACAGACTAATACAGATAGTGATACAGGAGGAGAGGACCCTGCCCCGAAGAGCTTACAATCTAGTAGGTGATCAGGGCTGCACATGCTGGGCTGCAATTGTAGAGAGACATAACTCCTGCGCAGTTGGGCATGCAACTCAACAGATGTGCATTGCACTGCCCTCACTGTGCATGAGGTAAAAAAAAATAGTTGCCCGAGGCAGTCAGTGGAAATTGCATGCATTTGTCCAGGGCATAAAGAAAGCGTACCTAAACTCAACATTTTCACCTTACATAAATAGGTAGACGACCCTAATTTGTAAAGAAAAAAAATGTATTTATTTTTCTATTTTTTTTTAAGTGCAACACCTTACCAACGCAGCGGCGACCAAGACTGAATGGGAGCACAGAGCCTCTCAAGATACCTACGTCACACATCCCCAGAGGCTCTGGCTGGTCATTCTGAGCATGCCCTTATCTCAGACATGCGCAGAAGGGGCATTTTTTCCACTAAGAGGAAAGAGATGCCGCTCTCATGCATGCACAGTGAGATCGACTTTTTTTTTCCCCTTTACATCGGCTACGTCACCCAATTTGCACCTGCGCAGTGCAAGATCGGGTGACGTAGCAAGAATATGATGAAAGAGAAGACAGAAGATGGCAGCGCCTGGCATTCCTTAGCTCCAGGATTAACAGAAATTCAAGGACGACGCGGAACCGGATCAAAAGAAAGGTCCAGCACCATCGAGGGATCTGTGGGATTAAAGGTAAGTGTCATTTTTTTATTTTCAGTTTAGTTCCGCTTTAATGCTGTTTAAAGCCGGTCAAATAGAAATAAATTGCCCTAAAAAATTACATTATTTCATTACGTGCAATCAAAACCCAATTCCCTATCATCCATACAGTTAGGTTAATTGGCTTCCCCCAAAATTGACCTTAGACTGTGGTAATGACATATGACTAAGGTAGCCCATTAGATTGTTCCTTTGAGGGACAGTTAGAGACATGACTATAGACTTTGTACAGTGCTGCCTAATTTGTCAGCGCTATATAAATACTGGCTAATATTATATATATCCTACCCACCTCTGCCCCAAGGTAACATGAACACGCTCCTACCTATTTCACAGTACAGTAGTGATAGGAGCAGCCATATTGTATGATGAGCTCATATTCAAGAGCTGCACATCTCAGCATTAAAGTATTTTAATTTTTGCTGTCATGTTATCTATCAGCAGCAATCTTTCTGATTGTTTACAGATCAATTAGAAGCTTATCTTGTCCCTTTCCATACATCAACAAAACATTCCCCTCAGGCTCAGAGTCTTTAAAAAGGGAAACTTGTCTGTTTAACCCCTTAAGGTTCTTATTTTTAGAAAAGGTTTTGTTCCCAGAAGTGATATTGATGCCAATCAATCAGGTAAATCTTTAGGAAGGGATGGGACAGTTTGATTAGATTTGCCTGTAGTCTATCCTACTGAAGTATTTTAAAAGCTTTTCATTATTGTTGGCTATGCTTTTTCTTGTAAATTGCTGCATGTTGTGATGCAAAAAAAGCTATTCCCTTTGTGTCAGTAGGTGATATAACCACCAGCCTAGTCTGCTGTTGCATGGTCTAAACTATTCTGCAAGGTGCAATAACCAGCAGATTCACATTCATGTCAACTGGGTGAATGTCAAAACTTCAAAGGAAAAACCATCCCAGCTCCTAGATTGTGAGCTCAAGGCAGGATGTTATCCTTCTCCTGTGTCAGTATCAGTCTGTCATTTACAACCTCTATTTAATGTACAGCGCTGTGTAATATGTTGGTGCTATATAAATCCTGTTTATTAAAATTAGGAAAAAACATGGCCATATCTGCATTGTTGCGTGGGTTTTATTTGCATTTGCAATAAACGAGTTCTTATAGCAATTTTTTTTATTTTGGGCAAGGCACACACTATGCTGCTATGGAATAAAACTTTTGTACCTGCCTGGTTGCAGTCACTGAGCAATTGCAAACTCAGATATTACCTTGTAAAAGTAGCAGTGACATATTCACTGTGCGGTACATAGCCTGTGCAGAGATAGGAGATGGGGGAAGAATAGCCCAGAGTACACTTTTCGGTGTACCCGGAAGAATGAACTTCTGGACCCGTTCATCTTAGCCCAGCCAATCAGCCAAAGCTAAAGGTCCTAAACCTGGAGAGAAAATGGTGAGCAGAGATGAGTATAGTTCTGCTTGAAAGGGTAGCTGAACCCTTATAGTAAATGTACCTTCAATTACCCCCTGAGCTACACTATAGCTAACCTTATACCCCACCACCCCCTCTACAACTGCCTACTTGCCTCCAACACTGCAGCCTTCTCTGTTGATTACACCCCGTCAAGCAGAATTCGATTTAGCATTGGCTGTGGATGCCCACCATGAATAGGACGATGTACATGACTTGCTATATGGAGGTAAATGAGCAGCTCCTAGAAAACTAGAAAGAAAATGGTTAAGGTGTATATAGAAAATATCTAATAAAGAATACATCTGTCACCTAAACATGCTATATAGCACACAGGTTACAACCTGACAATTTAAGGCCCTATTTATATGCAATCCCTATTTAATGTACAGCGCTGCGTAATATGTTGGCGCTATATAAATCCTGTTTAATAATAATAATAATAATAATATGCACTTATTTTTTTTTTAAATCTGAAGTGTCTAATAAAGGAGTACCTGTTGATCCCGCCATGTGGGGGGCCTTATTCTGGCACTTCCTGTTATGGGGTGACAACATTTTGCTCATGTCTCCCAAATGTTCTTATGTGTTGTCACCTAATTAACACTTCCTGTCCCTGTATAGTGAAAACTCACACTTCGACTGTTCCTAGGGTGAAAGCCATGGTGAGATTCAGCCTGTCTGCCTAAAAGTACAGAAAGGGGTGGAGACAAGACCATTCACCCTGCAGAAGGAGAGAGAGCAGCAGTGACAGGTCTTTCTCACAGGAAGCTCCTGCACAGATACAGCATTTCCTGCTGGATAGCTGTTCAGTTCTGAATAAATACACAAAGAGCATGTGTGCCGTCCTTCTAAATCACTTTCCTGGTGTCTGCAATAGGTTTTAGTACACACAAAACCTGTTGATCTTTTCAGAAACGTACACATGTCCAACAAGTCTCACCTGATAATCGGCTCAGGGCGGATATCGGGAGAGAATCTGGTGTGTGTACAGCGCCCATCGTCCGAACAGCCGTCCTGGGGGATCCACAAATGATGGACAACGAACGATCCTAATGCAAGGGAAGTGGGGGAGCGCACAGCGGGGTGCCACTTTTTCGTTCTTCCCCTCCCCCCTGCATAGAGCAGAACGGTGCTGTACATGGTCCTTTCCAACGACAAATATTGCATGTATGTTTGCGGCTTTAGGCTTACAGCTGAACTCTGAGATAAGTAAATATTTCAGTACAAAAGACTTCTAATTTGAATCTCTGCACTCTTCTTGTCTTTCTCCAGATTTGGGTAGTGACAAGCATGAAACTGGCTCTGTGCAGGAGCTTCCTGTGATAAAGACCGGTCACTGCTGCTCTTTGTCTTTCTGCATGTGCAGGATTTCATACAGTCCTTGCACATGCAGGGGAAACGGGATTGCCATGTTTCTGGCAACCAATGTTAGGCTGCGCATGCTGGGCAGCGATCAAGGCTCGGCTCCAATAGCGGAAGAGACATAACTCCTGCGCAGGTGTGCAGGAGTTCATACAGTCCTGGCACATGCAAGGGAAGCGGGATTGCCAGGTTTCCCTGAAAACCAATGCTAAATTGCACATGCTGGGCAGCAATCTGGGCTGTGCATGCTGGCTTGCAATAAATAGCAAGAGAGACATAACTCCTGAGTTCATAAATTCTTGACACATGCAACAGAAGCGGAATTGCCGGGTTTACTTGGAAACCAACACTAAGCTTCGCATGCTGGGTGGCAATCAGGACTGCACATGCTAGGCTGCAATAGCAGAAGAGACATAACTTCTGCGCAGGCGTGAGGGAGTTCATACATACCCAGAACATGCAACAGAAGCGTGATTGCCCGGTTTTTCTGGCAACCAACACTAAATTGGGCATACTGGGTGGCAATCGGGGCTGCGCATGCAATATCAGAAGGACATAACATTCATACATTCCTGGCACATGCAAGGGAAGCGGGATTGCCAGGTTTCCCTAGCAAGCAATGGTAAGCTGCCCACGCTGGGCTGCAATAGCAGAAGGGATATAACTCCTGCGCTGGTGTGAGGGAGTTCATACATTCCTGGCACATGCAAGGGAAGCGGGATTTCTGGGTTTCCCTGGCAACCAACGCTTACTCAGACTTTCATTCTTCTTTTTGTGTGTGTGTGCATGTTATGGCGCCAAATACTCTGGCTGGACACGCAACTTTTTTTTTATCCCAACACAGGGCCCCAAAATGCACATGCGCTGAGCCGCATTACCTTATATCATTGGGGCTCTGAATGGCCCCCAACACTTTATGGTAATGCATGAGTATTGCGCTACTGAGGTAAAAAATTATAGTTGCTTGGCCTGTTTTCTATTTTTTTGCATTCTGATATGTCACCCTGCGTTGCTTTATTGCAAAGCACATTACCATATTACATAATGTGAAAAATCTCTCTCAAAACTAAATCCGGGTACATTTTGGGCTGTTCAGTTCTAAAAATCAAGAACAGTGTTAAAATCACCTAGGAAAGTCATGGATATGTTTAAAATGTCCAAACAATAAACTTTTCCCTCAAAGATGTCGGCGTTATACAATGCAGCTGTCTGGAAGCCTCAGCTTCCCTCATGACACATCTCCCCCTCGTTACGTATTTATGTAAATGAGCCGCCATGTTTCCCGCCTCGCGCGCAAGAAACTGGGGGAGGGGGTAGAGACGCCAAAATGGCGGCATCCTTTACCTCGTGCCTGCAGCCCTAGCAACTGTTGCTAGGAACTGGATGTAAAATGGCGGCCGCTCCTACTGAGAAGGCGCCATGACAGTTACTGGGAGAAAGGCGTCGCGCCACCAAAATGAAGCCGAAGCGGCTACGTCATGACTATTTCAGGCTATTTATTGCGACGAAAGTGTAAGCTAATGGTTTTATACGCGGAAATATCAAAAATCGAACTTGGTTTTGGTCAGGCTTAGCGACTCTGCTTTTGTAGTCCAATCAACATCCGGGCACGCAGGAAGAAGCCGCCGCCATTATTGTGTCTTCCTCCTGTGAGAAAGGAGTGGTCAACAAGATGGTGGCTGACAGCCGTTATCATAACATGGTGTCTGACTAAAAAAAAGCGCATAAAAACAACTTTTGTTGTTGTACACTATTCTAAAAGCTGCAGAATTGACAAAGTCGTACGAGGCAACTATAGTGCCAGGCGGCCATTTTATTGGTTTATAGGCGGCTGTGGAGTCCCCCTCCCACATCTTGTTTGTGTTCCAGACGTGGAGGGTGCGGCTGCGTTCCAACATGGCGGCTTCCACACGGCCATGAAAGCTTCTTCGGCGTCTCCCTGCCAACGTCCCATCATGAAACAGCCAATCAGAGAGCGCTATTGGCGGTGAGGTTTTGAGAGCCAATGAGCGTGCAGACTGATGTGGGCGGGATAATGCCCCTAACACCACATTGAGCACAATGCACTTCAGAATTCTATGCGATCATTGTATATTAAATACAGCAATGGAGAGCTATAAAGATCTGTTATATAATCATTTTATAGGAAATATTCCACTACATAACACTATATATCTGTTTATTAAACATATATATAAACATATATAACGATATTGATCTGTGATCTGATTAGTGTAGAGAAATTACAGCAAAAAGTAATAAAGTTTAAAACATTCCAAAAATCATCACCTTTCTCTTTGCATTTTCACTATTTTTTTTATATCCCAGTACTGATCTCCTTTGGCCATTTTGTGCTACTTCTCATTTTCATCCTTGTGATGTGGTGACAACACACAAGCAGAATTTGGAAATGGTTGTCACCACGTAACAGGAAGTGCCTTAAAAAGGACCCTTATGGCAGAATTTCCAAGGAGCCAACATGGGGATGCTGAAGTGTTGGTGATTCCGTCACTTTTGAAACATGTATTTATGCGTACAGGCAGATTGTGGCGCAACCCAGGCATGTTCTAACTGTGCGTTGGGTCCCCATTCAAAGTGATTGGTGCCATAACACACCAACTGCCCTATGGTAACCAATGAAGTTCTCCTAGATTGTAAGCTCTTCTGGGCAGGGTCCTCTCCTGCGTCACTGTCTGTTGTTTGCAACCCCTATATAATGTACAGTGCTGCGTAATATGTAGGCGCTATATAAATTCTTAATAATAAAAAGTACCACAAGTGAACCGTTATTGTTCGAGCTGACCCCACACACAAACTATTGAAGATTTTTCAGTCAGGGCAATGACAGGATTTGAAGTTTCCTGAGATCAAATACGTGGTACGTCAATGGATACCATGGCGTGTGTTGTGTCACTGCCCTGACAGAAAAAACATGGCGGCAGGGGTGCATTCGCACCACAACCAGCGCTATAGTATTCAATTAAATACCACAAATAAACCGTTCTTGATCTCATACATTTTTTTGCTAACCCTACAAACTTTTACGATTTTAATCCCAGAAACAATGGAATGGATGGAAGCGCCATTACCCTACCGCCAATCCTGTCAATGGCCTGACAGAAAAAACATGGCGGCGGGGATGTATTCCCCCATCGCGGTGGTTATACAATCAAACTGCACAGTATGTGACCGGTTTTAGATAAAATATCTTTGGACATTGTTTAGATTTAAGCTCTTCGGGGCACGGTCCTCTTCTCCTCCACCTTTGTCATTTGCAAACCCTATTTAGTGTACAGCCCTGTGTAATATGTTGGCGCTATAGCTACTGTTTATTATTAATAATTTATGACTGAATTTAGGAGAATTTTAGTTATTAGCAACTTTATTAGACACTTTTCTGTCAGGTTTGTTGCACAGTACTTTATTATGGTTTCTATGTTGTTATCGGTTTATTTTGTCTCCTTTATTCATATTTTGTGTTTGTTTTAATGGATTATCGGGTTTTTATAAACAATTCCTGTCACAGCTCTTCTAGCCAAGGTGATTTTTGCACACAGGCCTCAGTGAGGCGCTGCCCCCTCCTCCTCCTCCCCCCCACCGCGCTGCGCAGTCCCCGCCTCCATCTTATTGTCTCCGGAGGAGGAGGAAGACGGGAGGCGGTCGCTGACAAGATGGCGGCTCCCAGGGAGGCGTGAAAAGAGGCTCCGGTGCTTTATCCCGTGTTCGCTCACTTATTCCCTTGACAGCCGACGTTTTTTGAATTGCTTTCGCACGGGTTGTTTTGGGGTCCGGCCTGTTTGGCTCTTTTTCCGCTCACATCCGCACAGTTAGGGGAGATAAGCGGTGGCGGCGGGGGTGGAGCCTTCACTTTCCTCCTCCATCTCCGGCGGACTGCCGCTTCCTCGGTGCCGGCGCTTCCCCCTCCTCCACCATAACCAACATCACCACCCCCCTTCCTCTCTATCACCCTCACCCGGTCCCCTGACGCCGTCGTTTGCCCCCTCTGCATTTGGGCAGAGGAGGAGGTTTTAGTCGGTGTGTTGTCGCCCCGCTCGCCGCCATCTTTGGTTCTCCTCAGCAGCTTCTCTTTATTGGTTTGTTTGGACGGCACAAGATGGCGGCTCCCATGGACTCCCTCAGCTTCGCCTCTCCCGGACGACTTTAAAGGAAAGAGCGACGCGGGGGGAAGAAAAAAGCCGACTGAACGCGTAGGGACATCGGGCTGCTTTCTGTTCTTCACAGCCAAATCGAGGGCGGGAGCAAGGGGCGCCAGAAGCGGGTTGTTTTCTCTCCGGCCGCCGTCATAAAATGGCGGCTCCCATGGACTCCTCAGCACCTCAGTGAGAGCCGGCTAGGCCCGAGCCCGCTCATTCTCCTTTTAACCCCCTGATATATTTTTTTTTTAACCAGAGCGGCCCCATCGCCCTTTGGGCACTTATTATTTATCTCCCAGGACAATTTATTTTATTTTTACAGTTTTCTGAAAAAAGGGCCAAAAGAAGTGACAGGCTCTGCCCACCCTTCTGCGTTCTCATACCGCCAGCATGGCTTCCTCACCGGCAGTGACCGGCTCAGGAGCTTTGCAACCCCGTTGGAAACGAGTGGTCGGCTGGTCGGGCCCAGTGCCTAGGCCCCGGCATGGACACCGGGCAGTGGCTATTAAGGAACTGATCGTGGTGTTTGGTGGAGGAAACGAAGGGATCGTGGATGAACTTCATGTCTATAACACCGGTAAGTAGCTGTCATTGCTCTGGTGAACTACAGATCCCGGCATGCTTTGCGGCCTTGCTACAGGTTGCATGAAAACTCATAGCATTTAGGCATTCATAGTCCTGCGCTAGATGTTGCAATCAGTAGTTTGTAATGCATAAAAAGCTGCATCCCAATGTGGGACTACAATACCCAGCATGCCTTGCTAACCTTAAACTTGGCTGATTGAAATCAGCTTTGTCAGGTGGAGCCAAGGGGGGGGTGGATTCTTGATGATAGGGAAGAATGCATCTGTATTGGATTTTATTGCTGGCTGCTTGTGTTTATTTCTGATGGTTTTATATGTAACAGCTGTGTGTATGGGACAATCCGGGTGATGGATACATAGAGGGGACACTGGCAGGGAAGATCCAGCAGCCCCCCTCTCTTCTTTCCTTTCCCTGTCTTCTCTGTGCCGCCCCCGCCAGCAAAAAAAGCTTCTCTGCGCTTTTTTAAAATCCACAAAGAAAAATGGCGGGTTTACCCAGCAGCAGAATCTGACAGACAGGAGGAGGGCGGGGTCAGGAGGAAGAGATGGGCGGGGCTTAAATGAGGCGGTACCCTCCCTCTGACCGCCTAGTGGCACACTCACCATTTCCCATTCACTGCTCTGGGCTGCGGTGTGATCCCAGGCAGATGGCATGGGCACCCCGGATCTGTGCCTTTCACTCTTAGGAGATTTTAGCCATGAAAAGCTTTTAACAAACGCATAGCCAATTTATGATCTTCCTTGGCATACAAGGAAGAATGTTTTATATTTGAATGTAATACTATTGGACGATCAGACTTTCAGCAGAGGTAGAGAGCCAATGATGATCTTCCTTGGCATAAATTTACAATATCTAGGATTAAATGTAATACTATTGGACGAGCAGAAGTAGTGAGCCAATCAGCAGGCAGTAAATGTATTCCAGGGTCCATGGGCATTACAAGGCGATTGGCCTGTCTTTTTCATATATAAATGTATCAGCAGGGTCCCCTCTTCCTCTTGTGTCACTGTCTGTATCTGTCTGGTTTTTGCAACCCTATTTAATGTACAGAGCTGTGTAATATGTTGGCGCTATCGGGGGCCTTTTACTCAGGTGGCACTTTAGCCTTTGATGCAGATGAGAATCGCAGATTCCATCCCAGTTATTTCCAGCATCTTTAGCGCACTGTGATCAGGAAATTCCAATATATCCTTTTTTTATTTTTAATATTGATAATGTTGGAGTGAATATTATTTTTAATTCTGATTGTCCAAATTTGTAAAATTATCTAAGTTACAATGTACATGGAATCTTCATGATTTCTAACTTTCAGTATTTGCATCTTGTCCATCAGACTTTTGTTTGCTACATTGTTGCAAGTTGAAGTTTTCTTTCCTGTTCTGCTATGCAATGTATCAAAGTGGGACTGGACAAGTTTAGTTGCTTTTGTCTCCCTTTGGTGCTGATCTTCAACTTGCAACAATGTAGCAAACAAAAGTCTGATGGGCAACAATGCAAAATCTGGAAGTTAGAAATCATAAAAATGTGTATCTTTTTAGTAATGATAGAATATAGATGAGCTCTGATTTGGATAGAATAGATTGTAGTGTGCGCGGTCTTCTGATTGCTGCTGTCATGTATTTCTCTCCTCTGGTGTGGAATTTGCATGCGTTCCCCTCCCTGAGGCGTACAGCTCAGTGTAACGAGTCCTCATACAACCAATCAGATGCGAGCTGCTGCTTTCCTAGCCACAGCCAGCTTGTTATCCAGGAGCCAGTTTGTTTCAACACAAAAAAGCGCAGTAGTTGTTTGTTCGTTTTTCTCTTTGCTCGCCTTATGGAACTCTTTATGTTTGAAAAATATCTGCAAAGGTTTTATAGAATCTTTTGATCTGAGTAGCAAATCCAGCAAATTATAACTAAAGATTGGGCTACACGCAGCATTACCCAGCAGAAAATGTTATAATCCACCAGGTACATTTTACAAAAATATTCAAAAATCAATCGCATTGAGCTTCTTTTAGGTCTCAGTATCTGGTTCTGGGCACATGCACATGATGTATTATTATTATATTTTTTTTTTTTTTAGATTTGGATAGTGCTGGAGTTTTAATGCTTTGTGGTCCCAGTACAGAGATTGCTTTTTTTTTTTTTTTTTTTTTTTTTTTTTTTATTTACTTTTATTCTGATCACTGGAGTAGTCGGCAAAAAAAGTGTGGGTGAATAATTTAGGTGACCCCAGTAAAATAATACTAATTATTGTAATATATTATTAATATAATAATTATCATATAAGATAATTAAAATACAGTATTTATATAGTGCCAACATAATACGTAGCACTGTACAAAGTCCATAGTCATGTCACTAGCTCTCCCTCAGAGGAGCTCACAATCTAATGTGCCTACCATATAAATGACAGTCATATGTCATTACCACAGTCTTAGGTTTATTGGCTTCCCCTAAAAATTCACCTTAACTGCATGTTTTTGAAAAGTGGGGGGGAAACCAGATTACCCAGAGGAAATCCCTGCAGACATGGGGAGAACTTCCAACTCCATGCAGATAGTGACTTACCCGGGAATCGAACCTAGGACCTAGTGCTGCAAAGGCCAGAGTGCTAACCACTGAGCCACCGGGCTGCCTAAAGAATAAAGGGAGATGTTCCAGTGCGAGCAACACTGACACCCTTCATATTTTTGAGATGCAGAATCACGCGGTAGCATAATGTATCACAGCTATAAACCAAACTGAAGAGGGAATTTCCCCATTTTGCAGTTTTCTTACTTCAGTTGAGCCTTAAGCTCCGGGTACAAGGAGTGTCTGCACGGCCACCATGTTACAGGTTGGCAAAGCAGGGGTACAATAGAGAGATGGGTGTCTGAACTAGGACCATTTTATTTACCATTTCTATCTAGAAACTTGAAATTAGGAGAACAAGATACAAGTCATAATTTACTCAGAGACTCAGTTCTATTAACTCTTCATTGAGACGGCTACAGCTTCCGAATTAATGTTTAATAAAAACTTTGATAAAGATGTTTTTTTGGCATATTTATTAATAAATATTTCTTTCCCAGCAACTTGAATCATCTGTTGCATTAGTTCCTATTTCCAAAAAAAGCCCTGATCCCTACCAGTCATGCAGGAACACCTACAGAAAGGGTTAACTTTACCAGCATGTTTCCCATTTGGAGGTGGGGGAGAACAAACTCCATGCATTCAGTGACCCTGGTGTGAATTTTACCCAGAGGCTAATCATTTACTGCAAAAAACGCAATGTGCTAAAGACAATTTCCCATTTTGTGTCTTTAAAAAAAGTTTGCTAAACTGTATATAAGAATGCAAATCAGCCATTTGTGAACAGGATTGTATATTTATAGCTTCAGGGGGTCCATCAAAGCTCCGATTTCTGGCATGTTCTTATATAAGTAGTGCCGAACACTTCCAGCTACTTGCTCAAGCTGACCCGGTCTCCTCATTTTATGATTAAGACCGGCATCTCATAAAAAGTCAATTCCTTGCCTGCATATTTTACCTTGGGGACACAGCCTCGGCCGGCTCTGAGAGGAATCTTAGGTTGTCACCTCCTATCCACTTTGTCTCTAACTTATTTTTTTAATTTCCTACCATATGTGGCTCTCACCATAATAAAGTAAATATTAGCAAAACACATCAATAAAAAAAAAAAAACTTTATGCACCTATACACGCAACCAGGACCTCCCATTCCTCTATGATGATTGGTCACCTATTTCCTGTAACTACAAATCCTGCACTTTCTTATGTAGACATATGTTTTCCACTGGATTGCTTTGAAATGTATTCCTGGTTTGCATGTCCATGGTGTATCGGACCCCCTCACTGGCCAAGTCTAAAGATGAGCAGAAATGGCTGTAATGCAACATACAAACACATTCAGACAATGAAATAGATAAAACATCTCGAGTTGCTTTTATTGTAAAGTTGTTTGTCCTCTCCTCCTCCTGTATCACTGTCTGTATCAGTCTGTCATTTGCAACCCCTTTTAAAATGTACAGCGCTGCGTAATATGTTGGCGCTATATAAATCCTGTTTAATAATAATATTCGGATATCAAAGACATTGTCAGAGGAGACGTATAAGGGGGATATGATCACTCTGTATAAATATATAAATGGTCCATACAGAGAACTCTCTTCCCCGTTATTCACGTTATCACAAAGGACAAGAGGGCTCTCCTTGCGTTTAGAGGAAAAGAAGTTTAAGCTCCGGATAAGGAAGGGATTCTTCACTGTAAGATCTGAAAACGTGGAATCGGCTCGCTCGGGAAATAGTTTCAGCAACCACTATAGATTGCTTTAAGAAAAAGCTGGATGTTTTCTAGAAGCACGGAATATAACTGGGAATTAAAGCTTTAAAGTAAAGATCAGAGACTGTTGATCCAGGGAACATCCGATTGCCTCATGGAATCAGGAAGGAGTTTTTTCCCCTGTTGAAGCAAATTGTACCAGGAGTTTTTTTTCCACTTCCTGTGGATCAACTATGTCCATAGGGTTTTTCTCTGGGATGATTTTTTCCCTAGTGGTTGAACTTGATGGACTTATGTTTTTTTTTTTTTTCAACCTGACTCTGTAACAACAAAGAATTGTGTGGGGTTGAATCTCTTAGTTTGTTAGCTGGTGACAAGATCTTTTCACCAGAAACAAAACTAAGAATTCAGTAACTGTTGTAAACTTTGCACAACTTAACTTTGGTCCTAAAATGAACCCATGCCTAGATCATGCACACCTAGAATACCTTCATATTCCAGACATCCAGTAAAAAGGCTTTTAAATAAGATTTAATTCATCTCTGTCTCTTTGTAATTGTAATTTCAAAGAATAACTCCAGCTTTAACTACGTGATGTAGCTCACAGCAGCAAGCTGGATTTTGTCACTTTTCAGGCATTATTTAATACCCTAACGTGCTTTTCTGCAATTATAACCCAACAAATCTGAAACTATTTCCTATTTTTTGTTTATCTGTATCTCCCCAGTCTTGTTTAAACTCAGAAGTAGATGAGACCTTGGTCGGTCTCCCACACCTCTTAGGGAGAGGTTCTCATCACTTAGTTGTTGTTATAAATTGTTCCTTGAAGGCTTGTTTAAATGAACGTTATAGATAACCATGTACTTTCTAACACCTATGGGTATAGGGTTTTAACAATGCATGCAAATTGCATGTGTTGGTACAAGGTCTTTAAGGGCCAATAAATCCAAACCAAATGCCAGCATGTAATAACGGTATTAACAAATCAATGTTGAGGGAGAGAGATACTTCACTGGCTCAGATTTATGGCAAGTAATCCTGTTTAATTACTTCTGTTTAGGTTTATAGTGTAGATGGTTACTCTGGTGTGCAAAATCCTGCAAGGTGAAATATCTCCGCATGAGACCGTTTGGTGTCGCATGTAATAAAGCTCCGCGGTAGCATTATTTCACAAGCAGTTAGCCGAATTTACTCCATGTGTTATCAGATGATTGTGGTGTATGCTACCACTTGTTTGCATGTGATAAGACTTAGAATGCTGCACAGTGAAGAATATGGAGGCTGTTGTGGGTTAAGTAGGAGACAACATGGAGGAGGGATAACAGTATAACCATTCTGGGTGCTTGCGATGATATTTAACTATTTGTCAGCTGCTTGACGTGCCTTCTGGATTCCACATCATTGCACAGGACTTTCTTCTAGCCCTGGATATATATTGAGGGAGCAATTGAGGGCTTCATTTCCATGGTGGTCACATTTTGTAGTGTCTTCCATGAAATAGATGCTTCTCTAAATCGGAGTTGTCAGAGTAATGAGCACCTTCCCTTAGGCTACGTACACATGTCAGATGATTCTTGTCCCATAATGCTTCAGGGCCACAATCTGGCGTGCGTACAGGGCCGGTCTGACGTCGTTCCATAATCCGTCCCGGCGGATCTATGAACAAGGAACGAATGAGAGTGCGCAGCAGGTTCCGCTCCGTTGTTCTCCCCTTTCCATAGAGCAGAACAGCATTGTATGTACAGAACTCATTCAGTGTTTCAGATCCTTTCCAACGACAATTATTGAACATGTGTACCCGTATTTAGTTTTTTTATAGTAATAGCTTGGTACTAGTTGTAACAAAACACAGGCACAAAATATTTTTCCAACAGCTCCAAACCTCACATACAGGTCATGAATTTTATATTAAGTCATGCTCTGAGGTAACAAACTTTAGTAAGAAGTGGTTTTTGAACTACTAAATTGTGTGTGTGTGGATCCAGATATTTGGGGACTGGAGTTGGATACTATATATATATATATATATATATATATATATATATATATATATATTATAAAGTAGTTTATTCTTTCGAGCATTGTTTGCTAGAGGTTCCTTGAGCAATGAACAAATTGCACCTCTCAGGTCAGTTTAGGTGACACCAATGATCATTTTTGCTATCTGTAAGGGTGACATTCTTCCCACTGGCCAGCAATGTAAGAGGAATTCTGACCACCAAACTAATATACTTGCTGTGGATGTAGTAATTATAGCCGGGGTTCCCTGAAGGCCTGAACGTTATTTTCTCATAGGTTTGCTTTAAGCATAAAGCGAAATTCACGCATGAACAGCACAAGTGTCATGGGATTTATATTTCAGTTTAATCATTTGGAAGACACAAATTTTAGATTTTGATGACTTTAGCACTTTTTTTTTTGTAATAAATTATAAAAACAAGAGTTTATCTCATTGAGCCTTTAGACGGAAGCTTGTGGTCAGTACATACTTGTGGTTATGTCTGTATCATCCAGTGCCTCACATGACGCATCCAGTCATATCTGACAAGTTGACGTGCAAACGGACAATCTTTAAAGAGATTCTCTGAAACAAACATGAATAATACAGAGGCTGCCCATGTTGATAGCCACTAAAAATGCTTGTTTCCTGGCTGCAATATGCTTAGTAGTTGACCTGAAATAAAATTGCAGATCAAAGTAAGATCCTAAGCAAATGTCCAGGGAAAATCAAAATACACCTGTGCAATACGTTGCTGCAGTACATTCACATTTCACTGCGTGTTACCCCTTCTGAAGACTCTACAAGTGCAGACAGATGGGAGTAAATTATCTGAAAAACTCTGTTCCTCAAGGAATTCAACTGCACTAACCATAATGTGCGCAAATGATTTGCCCACATTTTAACCTATTGATGACTTCTCAAGTCCCACAAGGTACTGAAGCCAGTGAATCAGCGTGACAACATTGAAGGTATCTGCCATATTTACCTAGCTTGGGTCACCTCAATATGCTAATCCAATGTTTCAAGACATAAGACAGATGGGAACTCAGTGTGTTATTTATTAATCTTTATTTGTAAAGCACTAACATATTACACAGCTCTGTACATTAAACACGGGTTGCAAATGCCAAACTTGCATAATAGACAACTACAACAACAATGTTAAATGCAACTGATGTAAAATGTGCCAATTGTTGTGGTAGAATAAAGTTTTCGCCCTGTGTATTGTAATTATATTGTGTACTTTTTCCTTTCCAGCTACAAACCAGTGGTTCATTCCAGCAGTCAGAGGAGACATCCCGCCAGGATGTGCCGCCTATGGGTTTGTGTGCGATGGGACAAGGCTACTTGTCTTTGGAGGAATGGTAGAATATGGCAAATACAGCAATGACCTCTATGAGCTACAGGTAGGATGTTCTAACTCTACATTTCTTGTTTTTCTTGACATAGTTTGTGTTGAGGAGTTTGCAACATTAAAACCACCAATGTATTTTCATTTAGGCTAGCAGATGGGAATGGAAGAGATTGAAAGCCAAAGCACCAAAAAATGGTCCACCTCCATGTCCCCGACTGGGACATAGCTTTTCATTGGTTGGAAGCAAATGCTACCTGTTTGGCGGGTTGGCTAATGACAGCGAGGACCCAAAGAACAATATTCCCAGGTAAACTGCTGCATTTATTCTGCAAGAGCCTATTGTCTGTTTTCAGTTCACATCAATATAATAAATAAACCTTTTTTCTTTTTTTTTCTTTTTTATAAATAAAGATACCTTAATGATCTTTACATCTTGGAGTTGCGTCCTGGTTCTGGAGTCCTAGCCTGGGACATACCCATAACTTATGGTATATTGCCTCCACCCCGAGAGTCCCACACCGCAGTGGTCTACACAGATAAAGAAGCCAAGAAGTCTCGCCTGGTGATATATGGTGGTATGAGTGGATGCCGACTTGGCGATCTCTGGATTTTAGATATAGGTGAGCTACTTTTTCTTTGTGTTTCCTCAGTATTTTTACATATTGGAGACCCCGCAACTTATTTTCATACAACTGTGTTGTATTTTGTCCATCTTGTGTAACATTTGTGTGTATTTCTATTTTTAATGCATTAGGGAATTAATTAAACCACTTTGGGTTCATTTTCTGCTGGCTGTCACCTTTTTTAGATTTCCCTTCACTCCCAGAAGCAGCAGGAAATGAGAGGAAATCTTTTCAAAGCTGCTCTGATGATGACATAAAATTTTTGTTAACACTTTTTGTCTTGGTGACAAAAGGAAATTACCAAGTGATTGAAACAACACTTGCATAATGGTCTATATATAATACACACACAATTTTGTTATAGAGATGAGAAAAGCATGCAGCTAATGAAGGAAAGACTCCAAATGTGCTCACTTGGGCTGGGTCACTGATTCACAACTAAAGACAGGCGAAGGCTACATGGCTGTCTCTACCCTCCATAGGAAATCAGATTTTTCAGTGTTTAACAAGTAAATTAGGATCATAGAGTACTTTTTTTGCACAGTCCAGGTCATTAACTTGGAATGTATTGAAACCATTAGAGCTACCGAACAGCCTGGAGAATATTTTAGAACAGAGAGTCAGCAATGGCAATAATTCATTTTGCTGCTTCTTGTAAGGAAACCTAAATAAAATCCTGATGCCTGCCACTCACACTTTTATTAGGTGGTCGTATTTCTGGTGTACATTGTTCTTTATCTAAGTCATGTTCATTATGTCTGTTTAGACTCACTCACCTGGAGTAAGCCTAGTCTGAATGGTCTTGCACCGCTTCCCCGAAGTCTTCATTCTGCCACAACCATAAGCAACAAGTAAGCCTTGTGTTTTCATCATTTATCACAGTTCTCAATATTACAATTATTAACGAATGTGTTTCCCCCCCACTTTAGAATGTATGTCTTTGGAGGCTGGGTGCCTTTGGTTATGGATGATGTTAAAGTAGCAACCCACGAGAAAGAGTGGAAATGCACAAACACCCTGGCGTGTCTTAACCTTGGTAGGTGATTGTGGTGTACCAAGATTAGTGCGTGGTTCTGTTTTTTCAGTAGATGTGCATACTTACTGATTTTCTTTTAAATTTAGACTCCATGTCATGGGAACATATTGTAATGGATACCCTGGAAGATAACATTCCACGGGCTCGTGCTGGCCACTGTGCTGTGGCAATCAATACACGATTGTACATATGGAGTGGACGTGATGGCTACCGTAAAGCCTGGAACAACCAAGTGTGCTGCAAGGATCTGTGGTACCTAGAAACAGGTCAGTAGTGATTTTCTTGAATGCTGTGCTACCTGAACCCTATTCTAACTTTTGTCGTTTGATTTTCAGGTAGCATATATTTAAAAACATCTAGAAAGTGCTATATATTTCCAGAGAAATGAAGGTGCCACACATTTCTGTAAGGGGGATTTGAATGAAGAAACAAAACTTTCAATTGGATGTTGCAAAGTGCAGGATTAGGAGAGATTGATAATTGTCTGGTATTGTCAAATGTTGGGTCCAATTTTCATATTGTTTGACCAAACCAAAATAAAGCCATTGGTAACCAGGATCCATTGGAAACAAAAAGTACTAGTGGTTACTTGGACCTCATTTACATTATGTAGGTGCCTAGTTGGTTACAAGGCCAACACCACTGGGAGAACCTGCAATGTGATGCCATTTGTTTGATTACCTGTATACAGGAGTGGCATTCTATCTCCAATGTAATAGTCGCATTGATATGCCTAGCCAACAACATAAGCTGCACTCTTTCCACTGATCTACTAGGAGTTTATTTAAAAAGGGGTTTTCCTGAGACCTAAAAATGATGTTAGGGGTTCCTCTGACATTTTTTTTTTTTTTTTTTTTAAACCAATAGGTTCCCTAATGCCTTGAGTGGTACAATTAGCTGAACATCTGAGGTTGCATTCTTACTCCTGGTCATTGATTCAGAAAGCGGTTTGGGCAGCAGATCAAAACACCAACCAGGCCTTAGAGATCACTGTCATTACCTTTTAGAAATGAACAATTTAACTGCTGCATTTCAGTTAGGCCTAATAAAAAATTCCCAGTCTGGCAACCTCCTACAGTTTCTATAGTTGACTATTCTGTTTGGTAATTCTGGAATCTTTCACAGTCTATAGCATGACATACTGAATGTTATACTAGCAAGTGCCATTGAGGCCCCCCAACCACTTGTTAAAAGGAAACCAGTTTCTTTCTTTATGCAAGTTTCATGTTTTTAAGCTGCCAAATTAAGTATTTGGGAGATTACAATTGTATGATTTTATCAACTTTAAGTGAACACACTAAACCTCCCTTTATTGTCTGTGGCAAAAATGATGAACTTCTTTTCCAGACTTCCTTTATTGTAAACCTTAATTTATGACAATTTCTTTCACAGAAAAACCGCCCTCGCCTGCAAGAGTTCAGCTAGTCAGGGCAAATACCAATTCTCTGGAGGTGAGCTGGGGAGCCGTGTCAACTGCAGACAGTTACTTGTTGCAGCTTCAGAAGTATGATATACCTGCTGCGGCTGCAGCCATGTCGCCAGCCAATCCTGTTCCGTCTGTGCCAGTGAATCCGCCCAAGAGCCCAGCTCCCGCAGCAGCAGCTCCTGCAATCCAATCTGTGGCCCACACAGGCATCACCCTGATTCCACAGGCTGCTTCTGTACCTTCGACAACAGCCACTATACAGGTCTTGCCTACGATCCCTGGGAATCCAATTGCAGTTTCTGCTGCTCCTCGTCCTCAGAGTAGGTTTTCTTCTGTATTTCATTTATTTATTTTTAAATCTTCACTCGGATTTAAAATAATGACAATGTGCCAATTTTTTTTTTAGCTGTCCCAGCTGTCCTGAAAGTTCAAGCACCTCAGTCCACAGTGAGCACGCCACTTGTTACTGTTCGCCCAGCTACACAAGTTGGAAAAGCTCCAGTAACTGTTACCTCTCTCCCTCCTGGTGTGCGCATGGTAGTGCCTGCCCAAAGCACTCAAGGCACTGTAAGTTTGTTTTGTTTTTTCATCAAGTAGTTGTTGAATTCCTATGTCTGTAGCACAAATGTTCTAAACACAGATGTTTAGAATACTCTCCTCCTAAACTGAAAGCTACATTGATTGTACATTATCAGTTTATTCTTTTTCTAAGTAGATATATTTATTTTTGTGTGGTGTTTACTTTGTAGGCTATTGGCAGCAGTCAGCCAATGAGTGGCATGGCTGCTCTTGCTGCAGCTGCTGCTGCTACACAGAAGATCCCTCCTTCATCTGCACCCACAGTACTGAGTATGCCAGCTGGAACCACCATGGTGAAATCTGTTGCAATGTCATCTGCTAGCACTCTTCCTACATCTGTGAAAATGGCATCCACTCCAATAATGGTAAGGACTTTTAGCTTTTGCTTAAGTGTTTACAGAACAGTAGTGTACAGTTTTCTGGTTTACTTAAAACTTTGCAGTTAAAATACTTTTGTATGTGGTCTGAAAAGATATGGTGCTTACTTAATTTGTCAAGAAATACAGACACTGCTTCATGCTTTTGTTTTCTGTCCCCAGGTCAGTAACCCAGCCACACGGATGCTGAAAACTGCAGCAGCACAAGTGGGGACTTCAGTGTCTTCTGCTGCCAACACAACTTCTCGTCCTATTATAACTGTTCATAAATCTGGAACAGTCACAGTTGCCCAGCAAGCCCAGGTTGTAACCACAGTAGTTGGAGGTGTCACAAAGACCATCACCTTAGTGAAAAGTCCCATATCTGTTCCTGGTGGTGGCACCTTGGTAGGTTGGATCTCTGGCCTTAAGGGTAACATACAATTCATTGATTTTGGATGTTTGTTCTTATATTTTGTGCTTTTATTTTCCCATTCAGCTTTCCAATATTGGTAAAATGGTGTCTGTTGTCCAGACCAAGCCAGTGCAGACATCTGCAATAACAGGACAGGCTTCTAGCGGACCCTTAACACAGATCATACAGGTAAACCGCAAGCAATTATTTATTTTGGTCAGCTAATGTTACTAGCATTTAAAACTGTGTAGGTTTCTATTGGTGAGCCATCCTTTACTAAAAAATGCAGACCTGGTTTCCAAGTGTGGTGTCAGTCTAACCCAGGAAAATGCATGCTGGTCGCAAGTTTGAGATTCACTATCTCTCATACAGTATTGGGAATTCCCCCCATTAGCATTTTTGTTTGCTTTCATGCATACGTGCATGTTCCTCATTATAGGTTTGCTTTTAGTGTTTGTTCGTTTCACACTATTTTAGTGTAATACTTTAAGCCTGAGTAACTTTGTTCCTCTTGTTACTTTGCACATGATCATAACATGTTTCTTTTATCCATGTACAGACAAAGGGACCTCTTCCTGCTGGAACTATATTAAAGTTGGTGACCTCAGCAGATGGTAAACCCACAACTATAATCACCACCTCTCAGGCTGGAGGCACCGGAACAAAGCCTACCATTTTGGGTATAAGCAGTGTGTCTCCAAATACTACCAAGCCGGGAACCACCACCATTATCAAAACTATCCCTATGTCTGCCATCATCACTCAAGCAGGAGCTACAGGTATGTCATGGTATTACCCTTCAATGTGAAATCTAGAACAGCAAAGCTCCATATTTATGTTTTAGTTTAAATAGCTTTTAAGGAACAACCTAAATTATACTTTGATCTGTGATATAAATGGCAAATTCATAGCTGCTTGAAATGTCAGTTGGCTTCCAATTGGTCAGTTGGATGTCAGTTTTGTAAAGGTTAAACTTTTGGTTTATGCTCTGATAAAGATGTCTTGTAAAAAATTACCAGCTTTGCAGGGTAGCTTTAGAGCTTGCATTACATGTATAATTTTGTTTTAATAACATTGAAATACTCTTGTTCTTTCTTTAGCAGGTGTTACTAGCTCCGCAGGGATTAAGTCACCAATTACGATCTTCACGACTAAAATGGTAACTTCAGGCACAGGAACACCAGCCAAAATAATAACTGCAGTTCCCAAGCTTACAACAAGCCACGGACAGCAGGGTTTAACCCAGGTTTGTAGGCAAATAAAATAACAAATGACGTGTTGTGTGTGTGTGTTTTTTTTTTTTTTTTTTTTTAATAAATATTTTTGTCTTTATCTTGCCTTTTTTTAATAGGTGGTGTTAAAGGGTGCTCCAGGGCAGCCTGGTACAATTCTCAGAACTGTTCCCATGGGTGGTGTAAGACTAGTCACTCCTGTGACTGTTTCTTCAGTTAAACCAACAGTAACTACTCTCGTGGTTAAAGGGACCACAGGTAAGTTTAGGTTTACTGAAAGTTTTTATAACCACTGCAGGCTTTTAGACATACATATATATCAGTATTGTTTTTTTTTATATTGTTAAGCTTTATTGTCAAGCAAAATTGATTTTAATATAATTTTTACTGATCCAAATGTAATGTGTGTTTTTGTTTTTTTTTGTTTTTTGTCTTTTTTTTTTGTTTTTTTTTTTTGTTTTTTCAATTAAGGAGTGACCACTCTTGGTACTGTCACTGGAACAGTTTCCACAAGTCTTGCAGGAGCTGGTGTGCACAACACTGCCTCACTAGCGACGCCAATTAATACTTTGGGTACCATCGCTACCCTGTCCAGTCAAGTGATCAATCCTGGCGCCATTACCATGTCTGCCGCACAGACCTCCCTGACGGCTGCTTCAGGACTGACTACTCCCACTATTACTATGCAGGTAGGTAAAGCAAATTATTGGTAAGCTTTATTTTTCTTTTGAAAAGGTTCCCCACACAAGCAGCTAAGCACAGAATTTAATGACATGCAAGTTAACATCCCCATTTCCCAAAAGATTCTTTGGTCAGTTCATTCTTTGATTGTCATGTACTTTGCTTCAAATTTTAGATGTTTTATTTTTTTCTTCCTTAGCCAATATCGCAGCCCACCCAAGTGACATTAATCACAACTCCTAGTGGTGTTGAAGCTCAGCCTGTCCATGACCTACCTGTCTCCATTTTGGCTTCACCAACTACAGATCAACCTACAGCAACCGTAACTATAGCAGATTCTGGCCAAGGAGATCAGCCTCCGGGCACAGTAACACTTGTATGTTCCAATCCTCCTTGTGAAACTCATGAGACAGGAACCACCAATACTGCCACCACCACCCTTGTGAATCTTGTACAGCAGCCTGGAGGTACACTTCAGTTTGTGTGTGAAGGCCAAGAACCTGGAACCTTTGTAGCCACAGCTTTGGGCCAAGCAAATGGAAGTGTGGTCAGAGTTTGCTCTAATCCTCCATGTGAAACACATGAGACTGGAACCACACAAACTTCAACAACTGCAATGGCAAATATTGGTCAGAGTGGTTCAGTAACAAGAGTTTGCTCCAACCCTCCCTGTGAGACACACGAAACTGGAACCACACATACATCAACCACAGCTATGTCAAATATTAGCAGTGAGCAGCCAGGCACAGTAGTAAGAGTATGTTCAAACCCTCCTTGTGAAACCCATGATACTGGAACCACTCAGACATCTACCACTGCAACATCAAATATTGGTAGTGAGCAAATGGGAAATGTTAGAGTGTGTTCTAATCCACCATGTGAGACCCATGATACCGGCACGACCCCAACTTGTACAACAGCCAGAGGAAACCTTGCCAATGAGCAACATGATAACTTGCAAAGGCCGCTAAATCCTCCATGTGAAACCTTACAAACCATATCCACCCATACAGTTATGACTGTGCCTGCTAGCATTACCAGTGGGCAGTCTGAGAAGGTACAACAATTTTGCAGTAATCCACCTTGTGAAACACATGAAACTTCGACAACCAATACGCCCAGTGTGGCAACCTCAGATCTGACAACTGAACAGCCTGGCAATGCCGTGCAGATGTGCTCTAATCCTCCATCCGAAACCCATGAAACTGGCACTACCCACACGCCAACCACTGCAAGACAAAAAAATGCACCTTGTGAAACTCATCAAACCATATCAACAAAAACTACTATGTCTGTACATCCAGAGTTCAGCTCTGGTTCATCAGGCCTTTTAGAGGTAGAAAATGCCTCTGGAAGTAGCAAAGAAACGGAAGCACCTGCCCCTGTACAATCGCAGGCAGTATGCTCGAAATCTCCTTGTGAAACTGGCACTACCCAAACAGCAACCACAGCCAAGTCCAATATAAACTCCGGTACATCTGAGAATGGCCAGAGATCTGCAGGAGACTCTTGTGAGACCCATCAAGCAAGTTCCACTCGTACCACCATGACTGTTTCAGAAGTCAATCAGGTTGTAAAAACATTGTGTTCTAACCCACCGTGTGAGACTCATGAGACTGGTACAACAAACACAGCAACAACAACAAGTTCCAATATTGGAGGGCAGCAGGGTGAAAGTTCCGAGCAGTCCTCTGTTGAAGCTGACCAGAATTCCACAACATCCACAGTATCTGCACCCAACACTTTAGAACAGCGTGTGTGTTCAAACCCACCTTGCGAAACACATGAGACTAATACTACCAATACAGCAACCACATCTACATCTAACTTTGGAAATGTTCCTGCACAACAAGTTTGTTCAAACCCACCTTGTGAAACACATGAAACAGGAACTACCCACACAGCAACCACTGTCACAGCCAGCATGGGGGATAATCAAGGTGAGAATCTGTGGATTTTTATTTTGTTTGCTTTGTCAACGTTTTCCTCAACCGTCTTAAAACTCAAGAACCTTTAAAAATGAGTGTTCTCACAGATCCCCTGATATTCATTCATATCTACAGTTAAAGGGCATTTGTGTTAACTTTAAATTGGGATGCTACCCTATACAATAAAATTCATTGTGAATAATGGTCAGTAAAATTCTCCCTTAGATTTGTGATTAGTGGTTTATTGAGAGGCAAAAACTGCCCTTTGCTTAAATAATTCTGGGGTGGAAAGACTGGTTTATTAACTCTTTAATGTTTAGGACTTAATGTATTCATGTAACATGCAACTTGTGCTTGCATGTTTTCAGCAAGTGGTCTTTTTATTCTATCACAACTCAAATTTGCCCTTTAATACATTTTTACCATTCCTTATATGCAAGTCTGCAAACAGCTTCCATCGATTAACTTGCCTGGGCTTCCATATTGTGACTTGGCAGCTTTAGAGCTGAACTTGGGAAAAGGTAATTATTGCCTACAAGATTCATGGGCAGTTTATGTATTCCACATCTAAGCCATAATCAGGTGGAAAAGGTTACCTCCTGTACTTTCATAGTGCAGGGTGACTGGTCCTTTATGCATCCTCTCTTGCTTACAAGGAGCTTGTAGTAAGGTGAACCTGTTGATTTCTGTCAAGCCTCGTTCATCACAGTGATGTTACTGCTACTTTACCAAGTAGGAACTGGCTTTGTTAAGGCTTTTGATGCACACAAGGAAAATTTATATATACTTTGTAGCTAGAAAGGAAATAAAAAAGAAATTTAAATAAGTTTTAACTGTTTGAATGCATACGTTTCTAGCTAAAGTTGCATTGTGTCTTTTTCCTTACAAAATTCAAATTCTTCTTCACAACTTGCTGATTTCTTTAGGTTTTCTAAAAATAAAGTTAATGATTTAACTATACAAGGGATAAATTGTAATGGCCAACTATTGATTCCTTCCTAGAGTTCCATAATTTATTCTACATGTTGTCATGACTCATTAAAGCAACTAAACTATATTGGGAATGTAGGGTTAAGTTGACCAACATAAAGGGAATTTAGGCAAACCAAAATCTTTTTGTCAGGTCTGGAATGCTTGTGTTCATGTGAATTGTAAATTTGTGTACCTGATGTAAATAAAGACTTTTTTTTTTTGTAGAACCACCACCAGCTGCAAACGGCCAAGGAGAGCAAGAAACTGCTCCCACAGAGGAAGCTGCCTCAGGCAGCAATACCGGTGCTGTAGCTGCTGCATCCCCAGTGACTATTGTAGCTGTTGCAGCTTCGTCGTCTTCTCCGGTACATACAGTGCAGCCTGTTGTTTCTAGGGCAGTTACTACTGTGACTCATTCTATGCAGCTCCCTGGACCTTCTGTTCCAGTAAGTATATTGCATTTCAAATTTTACATTCTTTTCTAGGTACCATAGGTTTGAACCTATTTGATTTGTTACAAACAGCAGTTGTAAGTGTTCGGTTTTTTTTTTTTTTTTTTTTTTTTCTTTTTTTTTTTTCCTTTCACAGAATATTTCATCTTTGACTGAACCAGCACCTGAGGATGCTGTTCAAAGTTCAGAGGCCATCCCTTGCAATGAACAAGCTGAAGCTCCGCTATCCTCTGATTTACTCCAGCCTACTGAAGATGTTAATGCAGAGGCAGAAGCGCACGCTATGGAGTCTTCAGTGCCAGAACATACTGAAGCACAGCTACATGCAGCGATGGAAACAGACCAAGGTCAGGAGGCAGGTGCTGCTGAGCAGCAAGGAGTTGAACAGCTTTCACTTCCACAAGAACTCATGGCAGAGGGTCAGACAACAACCTTAATGGTCACAGGCCTAACACCTGAGGAATTGGCGGTAACTGCTGCAGCTGAGGCAGCTGCACAAGCTGCTGCCACAGAAGAAGCCCAGGCATTGGCTATTCAAGCTGTTTTACAAGCTGCACAACAGGCAGTGATGGGTAAGTTCATAATGCGTGGGAGCAAAATTGTTTTGGCCAACTGATAATGATTTTTGTTATATATGATCATAGGTTTTGGAGTGTAGAGTGGAGACTTTAAATTTTGGCTTCATAATGATGGCATCCTGGATCCGTATTCAGTGATCCCTTGGAGATGCCATACTTTAATGTCTGACTTCAGGCATCACTTGCTTTCCTGGAAAACTCCTCTCTATGGTGCTGTTTATTGCTGGTTGTGTTGCTGTTACTCCACCTTAATTATTTCTCTGAAAATAATTGTTTGAAAAACATAAAGACCATTACAAAACTTTGGGGACGATCTATTCTGTCCTTACTCGCTTCATCATGTAATGATTTGGCTTCAGCCACACAAGGCAGAAAAATAGCTTTACAGCTCTGATGTACCAAGCAATTTTGTGAAATGTGTATCTGGCAAGAGCAGTAAAATTTTGGCTTGCTCTATACAGAAAGTGGCATCAAAAATAACTTTTTTTGTTGCTTAAAAGGGATAATTTATAACGGTGTAGGAAAAAGTTGCACATTCTTAGATTTTGTGAACAGAAGATGCAGATGGGGCTGAAACTTTAACCATTTTGCTTGTTTTCATTATTGGTTTCCAAGCAGCAGCTGGAGAGCCAATGGATACCTCAGATATGGCTCATGCTGAGCTTCGTCACCTTACATCTGAAGGTCCTACTACCACAATTCCAATAGTGCTTACCCAACAAGAACTGGCCGCTCTGGTTCAACAGCAGCAGCAACTACAGGAAGCACAACATCAGCAACAGTTACAACAACTTCAGCAGCAGCAATTGCAGCAACAGCAGCAGCTTCAGCAACAGCAGTTACAACAACTTCAACAGCTGCAACAACTCCACCACGTGCCTACAGAAGCCCTTGCACCAGCTGACAGCCTCAACGATCCTGCCAGTGAAAGCAATGGACTCAATGAATTGACGAGTGCAGTGACAAGTTCAGTGGCACTTTTACCGTCTACAGCCACAGATAGTGAGTACCAGAACCATTATTTTTTTTTTCTAATTCTGTATTTATGGATTTTTTTTTTAATCGAAATTACCATTGTTTTTTTTTCCAGGTTTGGCTCCAACAAATACCTTCACAGCAGCTCAGCCAGTGGTAATAGCCAGTTCAGCTAAATTACAAGCAGCAGCAGCCCTTACAGAAGTAGCAAATGGCATTGAATCGGTAGGTTATCTATTGTGGGCATGTTGATTTAGCTAATGTCCTGGTTATTGGGTTTGTTCTTCTTGACTTTTGCAACCATATGTTAGAGCAGTGGTCGCCAACCTTTTCGGACCAGCGGACCACTAAATTTACCAGCTCCGGACCTCGCATGCATGGGGAGCCGGGTGTCACTCAAAGGGGAAGAAACTTCCCCTTTAGTGATGTCATGATCCCAAAACCAGCCCACACTCCCATTGCAGGTCTGAGCCAGGTATTCAACCTGCCCACTTCCCTGAGCCTGTGATCCCTACGGGGGACATGGTCCAGTGCGTCCGCTCAGAGGGGTCCTTCTCCCCCTGCTCAGGGGCGCACCAGCCAGAGCCATATTGAATATATGTATTCACTGTATGCACTTATTTTTGTACAGAAACAGGATTCACTCCCTCAGCAGCCCAAGACTCAACTGAAGAAAGAGAATCAATGGTTTGATGTTGGTGTAATAAAGGCTACAAATATGATGGTGACACATTACTACTTGCCTGCAGATGACTCCACCAATGATGTAAGTATGATTAGTCATTGATAACGTTTGCAGTTGAGGCCTATATACACTTTATATATATTTTTTTTCCCCTAGTGTAAATATTACCAATATGGTTGCTCTTTTAATGACCAGCATCTTTGAGTATGATGGTAGAAGCAAAGGCCACTGTGTTTTTTTTTCTTTACTGTATGTGGGTCTAGTCTTGGTTAAAGCTTTTCTTGGAAGTGAGGGGGAGGCTGCAACAGCTGTTGAGGTGTTTAAGGAATTTTGGGACTGGGTACTTATTTGTCTTTTCTGCTTTACAGGATGACTCTGGTGTTTTACCAGATTACAGTCAATTAAAGAAACAGGAGCTACAGCCAGGCACTGCATACAAGTTCCGCGTAGCAGGCATAAATGCTTGTGGTCGTGGACCCTTCAGTGAAATCTCTGCCTTCAAGACCTGTTTACCTGGTTTCCCAGGTGCACCATGTGCCATAAAGATCAGTAAGGTACTGACAACTCATTGGTACAAAAGTTTTTTGTCAATTTTGCCTATGGCACCTCCACTATCAGTTGCAGAACCTTAAAACAGGCTCCTGGCCTTCAGAGCACATATGCTGAATGTTGTATTCTAGTGTATGTACTCTACTGTTCATAGTAAGAAATGTCTACAAAAGACTCCCAAATGTTAAAAGGTGGCAGTGTTTAAGATTGCCAAAGCTTGCTGCCAGTTGCTTTGCTCAAACATGGTTTCATGACCAAGGTTGTGGCAGAAATATTTACCTTCTTTTCAATCCCATTTTATTTTTGTTTTAAGTGTCAATTCACCTTTATAAAGCTCTGCAAATAGATGCACACCTGTTAAAAAAAATATTGCTGCATCCTTGGTTTAGTTTACGGATGTATGGTGCTGTAAATAAAGCTCATGCAAAGTGTGTGTGTGTTGAACATCTGCAATGTTATGTTCCGAAATGTGAAATCCGAGCATTTGTCTGGCATTGCTTAATGGAAGACAGACCAGAGAATCCAGGGCCTCCCCTGACACAATGTACAATGATGATAAAGACCTGCAGACTTCCATGCTACTTTTCCAAAAGTTGTTGGGCTGTGCAAATACCTAAAAAAAATTTATGAAGGTTTAATTAAAAAAAATTTAGAACTGTATATAAAGGTTTGTTTTTGTTTTTTTGTTTTTTTGTTTTTTCAAACTAACCTGCGTTTAACCTGTTTACATTTTGTTCCTGTAGAGTCCTGATGGTGCTCACCTTACATGGGAACCTCCTTCAGTTACATCTGGAAAGATCATAGAATATTCTGTCTACTTGGCTATTCAAAGCAGCCAGGGTAGCGAACAAAAAGCTACAACACCTGCTCAGCTGGCTTTCATGCGGGTATACTGTGGCCCTAATCCATCTTGTCTGGTACAGTCCTCCAGCCTGTCCAACGCCCACATAGACTATACCACAAAACCCGCAATCATCTTCCGGATTGCTGCACGTAATGAGAAGGGTTACGGACCTGCCACACAAGTCAGGTGGTTGCAAGGTAAGGATTTAGTTTAACTTCTGTTTTAGGACTTTAGTGTTTTTGCTTTATTTAACCATTGCATATGATAAGTGGTGTAAAGAATGGACTCTGATATAATTACGATATTATAAGGGCAGCCCTGTACGGTAAGTAAAGGCTGCAGATAAAAGGTCTGCATGCATTACAACTACAAATTAGACATAGCAAGATAACAAAACCCTCTTGATTAAGCTTTCAAATTTGCATGTATATGTTATTAGTTTCCTGTATCTAAAAAGGTATTGTCCATTGATCTTAAAAAAAATAAAGAATGTCCAGAGGAGATCTAGGTGTACCTAATGACTAGTAAAAGGTGACATAGTAAGTAGCAATGGATGGCACATTGGAGACATTGACATATTTGCACGTATGCATTTCTAATAGACTTCATATGCTTAATCTGAATCTTTATTTTTTTTTATTTTTTTTTTTTATAAGACAAGTTTAAATATATTGATGGCTGCTTAACTGATATTGCTTAACTTTTTTAGAATCCAACAAAGATGGTTCAGCTGCCAAACCTGGAAGTAAACGCCCAGTATCTTCACCAGACATGTAAGTAATTGCATTGACTTAACATTATTTAATATTCCTTTTTCTTTAACTCACTAATTGAATTGTTGACTTGCTGAATCAGTCTCACTTCTCACAAAACCATAAGTCTAGTTAGTTAGTGTTGCATGTTTATTTATGGGTTCAACAGGTGACATTGGAAAGGCACTGCTGCATTAATTGGCGCTGACAACTGTGAAAACTGGTGCTGTCTTCATTCAGACGCTACTTTCTGATTACATCTTGGTGGGGAAATGCACGCTCTGAGCAAAATTTTGAGTTCTAGGGACTCAATTTGTAAAACAGGGAATCTGACATTTTCTCAAACATTCCCTCATGGGAATCTTCTATGTCCATGGCAATAATTCATTCCAACCAAGAAATACCAACAGTGAGGGAGTGCTTGTTTTATAAATGGAGCCCTAGATTGTCCCATTTGTAGATAGACACATATGCGATGTTGTCCCTTTTTGTACATTTCATTAATGTCTCTTTACCCATGATAAGTACTGCCTTGGTGTGCACCATGTTTTTATACTAACTATGAACTTTATACAAGTTTAAAAAAACAGAATTAGGTGTGTGCTCTTCTCTGTGGAGTATTTATGTAACTAAGATAGTTAAGAACCTTTTTTTTTTATTATTTTTATTTAAGGAAATCTGTTCCAAAGAAGGCAAAACCTGACCACCCATGATCAGACTCCTGCACGGCCTAGAAGTACAGCTATCTCCTTGATCTTCCTCAAAATCTTCTGCATCTCCATTCAACACCTTTTTTTTTGTTTTTTTTATTACTTTGCCCACCACCATTTGCTTGGGGTTTAATAAACTAATCTTTTTTTTTTTCTTCTCCACTGTTTGGGAAAACATTGTGAAAAAGCACATTTTACACTTCTCTACCCCTCTCCACGCACATTTGTGGGAGACTTGAACCTTTCCCAAAAAAATCCCCTGCTTTATTTCCTTGCTTTTTGTATATGTGGGGAGTATTACAGGAGCCTGAGGAACATTGAACAATATGGACTCTCGATTGACAAGCCAGGCTCGCAATTTCAAGCTTCTTAAATGAATTAAGAAGATTCGTCCAGGTCTTTATTTCTCCTTTTATTTTTTCTTTTGCTTGTTTGACACTTTTGTTTTTCCTTTTTACAAGATGAGGGAGAATTTTTCACAGGAAAGAACTAATTTTCTTTAGACAACAGAAGCACTTGGACATTATCCGTGGTGTAAACGTTTTAAAACTTAAGGCAATGGGGTGTCACACATAAAGTTATATATATATATATATACTCTTCACAACTCTATCTTGATGCTCACTTTTGAAGTAAATCTCTGGACAGCATAGCTGCACTAAATGGGCATTGCAACATCCAGATATGACTCTAGGACTGACTTAACTAACCACCTGTTCATTTTGTTCAATGGTGCAGATATTTCAACACTGTTGGAGGATGTAAACAGGACTAGTGGTTCGGTAATGCATCAGATGGCTCAATATTGGTGTTTTCTTTCCAGCTTGGCTTTGCCAGGTGTTGACTGGATATGCAGCAATTTCTTTTCACCTTTGGTGGACCTTTTTCACAGCAGATTTCGGATCTTGGGAAGCCAGCTTGGATAGTTCTAAGCACCGTCAGTCACATTTTATATATTATATATATATATATTGCAACAGAGTTTTTGTTTTGAATAATTTTTTTTTCAATTTGTATTTTCATTTGTGCAGTCTAATTTTATTTTGTCCTGCTTTTTTGAGATCGCTTTTGAAGGAGTATAATTTACCTACCACCTTTTGTTCTAAACTTAAAGAGCCCTATAGCTATCTTTTTATTCTAGGTGGGTGATGCAAAAGTTTGGTGAAGACCTGTTCACCTTGGCTTGTTTTGTTTATTACCCATTCTATGGTATTGCATACCTTCCTGGCAGGGAAATGCTTTTATATTCTAAGCACTGCTTAGGTTTTTCTTTTTAGGATATTTTCTTATTTAACACCCTACCTTTTTTTTTTAATCTCTTAAGCGAGAAATTTTTTTTTGCTGACTTCCAAAGCAATATATAGATATAAAGCATAAAGCAGCACATCTTTAATGTGTGCCGTCAGCGTCTAGAGCAGTTTAGATTAAACTGATATGAACGCCTGTTCATCTGAATCTACTTGGTGTGTTGAAAACACACCAGCCAATGATTTCTATAACGAAGGACACCGAACCACTTTCACCCCAGTTGCCACCCCTGTTGCCAGACTCATTCGGCACCCCCAGTTTCGCAGGAACGCCATGCCATCTGCATTGGTGATTTCTATTCAAGTCATATACATAAGTATAAATATACATATATAAATATATACAAGCAGCTGAAGCTGTTTCATAGCAGGTTTCACAAACTGTTCATTTTTGTTTTTTTCCTTTTTTTGTAAAAATGCAAAAAAAAAAAAAAAAATTTATAAGAAAAAAAAAGACAAAAGGCAAAAAAAATCTGCAGTAGCTTAAAGCATGAGGATTTTTGTACAAAAGCAAAACCCTAAAAAACAAACTTGTTTAAATCACATAGGGTTTACATGAACTAAAGTAATGTTTAATTTTAATGCAGCCCATCCTTGTGTTGATTGTACATATATATATACATATACTTTTTGCTCTGTATTTTTATTATCTCTAGCTGGTTCCAAATGTTCTTTTTGTTTGTTTGTTTTTTTTTCTCTCTGGTTCTTCACTTATGGAGCAACAATAATTTCTTGTACAGAAGTTGCAAACCAGAAGTCTGCCCACTGTTTGTTCCGACCCCCCTCACTTTATAATAGGGGTCCTCCATGTCTGCGATGGCTTTGAATGCAGCAAGGGTTCCCGAATATCCTTCGGTCTTTAGAACTTACCTGTAAAATACCTGAACAGCCTTGGAGGCGGCATGTTTGAGGCATTCAAGGAGGAAAGTGTGCACTGCTATGAAAGGGTTCTGACAATTCTATGAATTGTCAGCTTACTTTGTTCCCAGACTGAGTGTATTTTCAAAATAAATGTAATCTGCATACTATTTTATAGGCAGCAGTTTAATCTGACGGTGTAACATCTAAGTGGTAGTTTTATAATGGGAGTCAGGTCTTCAGGATAATGTAGGGTTTTTGTTTTTTTTCCCTGTTACTAACACTTCACCACCGCCTTCTCCTCCTCCCTTTATATTTTTAGGTTTCTGTTTTTTTAACATGAGATTATCTTAATTTAGTTTTCTGGCCACATGAAGCAATTACAGCTTTGTTTAAACTGCTTTAGCCCTCCCCCCATTTGCCAGCTTGATGGAAGAGAGGGTGGCAAGAATAGAGAGGGCATCCGCAGCTCCCGCATAAAAATGACTGCTGCCACTTCTCATTTTGTATTATAGTGTTACTGTGTTACCGCCTAGAATCTCCTGCTAAAAAAAAAAAAAAAAAAACAAAACAAAAAAAAAACCTCACCTGCCTTTTTTTCTTTGAGAAGAAAAGCTATTACTTCCATTGTAGAGGAGTTCTCGAAGTGAACCAATATTACTATAGTGCTATCTGTCGTTTTTGTGCTATTTTGAACAATTAAAGACCTTTTTTGAAGTGGTGGGTTCTTGGTTTGTTCTTTTTTTGTGTGTGTGGGTTGAGAATGAGAATCACCCAGGTGAGTGGCCTGTGTATCTGATTGGTAATAAAGCCCTGGAATATGATTTTTAAAGAAATCATATATAGGCCAGAGGTGTCCAGCTCCAGTCTAAAACCTGCATTTGATTGTACATTTAGTAAGGTGTGAAGTCTGTATGGATTTGTATGAAAATCTAGGCCCTTAAAGACTGGAGTTGAACACAACTGGTATAGGCAAAGTGTATGTACTTCCGGGCAATAAACATATTGTGTGTAGACTTACATACATTATTGAATAATGCAAAAGACACCTCTTGAAGCTGCCAGAAATGTTGTGTCCTATGACAATCTATAGGGTTATCATACCAGTCTGTTACCTCTGAACTACAGAACACATGGCACCAGGTTTAGTGTGGTTTTCAGCATTTCTTCTCTTATTACACAGCTAGTCCTCGATACAGTACGGTAAGTTTGCAGTATAGGTAGGCTTGCTAGGAAAAAAAGACTAGAATATAGCTGGCTAATAAAGTTTTAAAGTAATGACAAGAGACTTAATCCACAGAATATCAGATTGCCTTGTTTTTTTGTTTTTTTTTGACATCCTCTGGTCCAACTATGTCCTGGGCTTAGTTAATCTTTAGGACAGGTTTTCTCAACCTTGAAATACTTTCGGGTCTTAGGCAACCCCTTCTATAATTATATCCATAGCTCACAGTACATTAGTGTGGTGGTCAGTAGGATGAATGTCATCTTTACAGATCATAGGTGACACAAAATGATCACTGGTGTCAGTGCCCATTGACCACGGAGGGACAGATTGCCCATTGCTCAAGGAAGAAACCCTTAGAAACTGCTGGAGGAACCCCGATTAGGAAACTGCTTTAGGTGGTCTGTTGGAGATCCTGTCTCTGGCTGGTGATCATCAAAAATCTGGTTGCTATATAACACAACACTATGTTGATCATTGAATGGCCCCCACAAACTATTCCAACCCAAAGCGCAAAAAGAAAAATGCACACATTGCCTCTACTTACGCAGTTCCCCCATTGCTCTGGGGCTGCTGTTCTGTAATCCAACTTTGTCCTGGCGTAGAGGAAGCTCTGCAATCAAATGCATAATGTGTTCCATATTACATGGAGCACATACACATGTATGGGCATTTTTAGACCAGGTAAAAAAAATTGTGAAGGTTACAGCTCCATGGTGCATATAGACAGCTAGGTTTTTGCCTTTGAAACCACATTCAAAAGCAGGCGGTTATTATTATTATTATTAAACAGGATTTATATAGCGCCAACATATTATGCAGTGCTGTACATTAAATAGGGATACAATTGGATTGTATTGAAAGGTGGCATGCAGCATCCGCCATCGCAAACTACTAAAATAATTTTCCAATATCCTGTCACTCTCATTTGAAACTCTTATTTATTTTACAGCGCTGTGTAATATGTTGGCGCTATAGCAAAAGTGTTTAAAAACTTTTTTTTTCCCCAAGCAAAACCATATGGTAGTGCTTAGAAGGAGGGACAACCTCTAAAGAGAATACATTTACACATTAAAAATGTCTTGTTGGTGTTGCCTGTTCTCTTGGACATTTTTATTTACTTCTGCACCTTTTTGGTTGAGTGAGAAAAATACATATAAAAGATAAAGGATACTTACCTTATGTGTATTGTAGTTTGTATTACACTAAACCATGAGCTGTTTGGAAGCATTAAGAACAATATGCTTCAAAAGGCTGAGAAATTTCATTTTCCTGGTCCTCGGGATATTCCACCATATTATAGGGTTTTGACACTTTGTATTTTCTACATAGCAATAAATGACAAGAAATTGAAATTCATACAGACTTTAATAATAAATACATTTCTTTATACAGAATAGAAGTTACATGTTGGTTTCTTATCAAAACCTAGAAATTCCAGTATTGGTTATCATACTATGGAGTGTAATAGGAAGAAAATCATTGTGGGTGAAATGGAAAAGCCTTGGAATAAATCTCAGTTTAAAGTATATTTAAATATAAAAATGTATATATCTGCTTACCAAACCTTAATTTTTTTAACGGCAATATTTTTTTTACTAGTTTAATTATCAGTAAAAAAAAACAATTTCCAGAAATCGTGTTGAATTATTGTATCGTCTAGAGCAGTGGTTGCCAACCTTTTAGACATCTCAGACCACTAATTTCATGTTCTCCAGACCGTGCATATGCAGGGAGCCGTGTGTCACTCAAAGGGGAAGAAACTTCCCAGAGTGATGCCAAAACCCGACCACTCGCCCATCGCAGGTCTAAACCTGTGATGGGAGAGTGGGTGTGTTGTGTCCAGAGACCTGCCCACCTCCCTGAACCTGGGATCCGGGCGGGGCACATAGGCTGTGGCTCTCGGGGTTGTGCCCCCACCAGCGGGGTCCTTTTCATGACCCCGATCGGGGGCGCACCGGCCATAGCCACGGACCACCAAAATTTTCGCACGCTCCACCAGTTGGCAACCACTGGTCTGGAGAGCCTGACAAAAAGCTTGACCTAGAGGAACATAAATCTCAGACCAAGGCTGGTTCCTTATTAAAACCCCTACTAATCTAAGCAATGACAAAACTTCCCTTTTGAAATGATTAGAAATATTTTTGATAAGATAAGCCATACAAATAAATGTCATTAGAGTCCATCAGAACTTATTTTTTGTTTTTATTTAGGACTCACCAATAGATTTCATAAACTAATAGGACGCTGTAAAAGTGGCATTTCATATAAAAAGACTTGCTGGGGAACAAACAAAATCAAGAATCATTGATTGAACACTTCATTTTATGAATAGTATCCATGCTTGGGGGCAGAATTTGAAGATTGTTTGCTGCTGTCCTCTCCAGGTATACAGCATTTTGTGTCACAAACGTAGGTTCCTAGCTCAAAGATTGTACTGTCACTGATGGTACTGGTCTCACATTTTTGGGAAGAATGATAAATGGTTCACAGTCATGTGATCACAATGACCGCCAATCACAGTGGTTGAAACATGGCTGTCAAAGCCTTGTACAGTGACAGATGCAGTTGGTAAAGTGGGGAAAAAATCTGCTAATAAACAAATGGTGTAAATTATGTATAAGAAAATTTCAAATAATTTTATTGTAAGATTTAATTTGCAGTCCATTTAGGCAACAGTATGAATGTCGTGTTCGGAGTTCAAAGCTTGAGAGCTGTATTTTCCTTGCAACAAAATCAGATCCAATGTTGTATTATCAAGGTGATCTGTATTTCCACAAAATATGTGCTCCAAGATCTGATGCCATAGTTCTTGACAAATGGAAAATCAATTTGGTGTTTGAGATGAGGGAGGCTCTTCTGAAATTAACAGTCACATTTATTTTTGTGTGGCTTTTCTTCCTTTTCTAACAAGTTCACAGACTCCCCATTGGCTTTTTCTGTAGGTACTTCATGCTGTTAAAAGAAAAGAACAACTGCTGTAAGAAATGCAGCTCCACATGCCCATTGTTGTTTTTTGTAATTACCCGGTCCTACCACTAGTGGGAGCCATTTGTCAAATGGCTGATTTGAAATTACAAAAAGGCTTGATTAAAGCGGAAGTAAACCCCAAAAAAACAAAAAAATAACACACCTTTAATCTGACAGATCAGCCTATCCATCAGAAGGTTTCTTCCATCGGGTCCCGCATCCTCCCAATATCTGTCTTCAGCTCCTAGAGTCTTGCACTGCGCAGACTTTAGATTGGGAAAAAAAGATTGCTGATCTCACTGCGCATGCAGATCAAATGCATGAGATCGGCAATTTTTTTTCCTCTTTGATGAAAGGGCTTCTTCGCATGCCCGAGATCAGGACATGGGCAGAAGGAGCAGCCAAGAGCCTTCCAAGATGCGTGACATAGGTATCCCGGCAGGCTCTGCGCTCCGGTCTTGATTGTCACAACAGAAGGAGTGGTGCTGAACACTTTTTTTTTTTTGGTGTTGCAAACATTTTTGCTTTAAGTAAAAGACTGTCTAGCCTTTATGAAAAGTAAAAATTCAGAGTTTAGGTACAATTTAATAGGCAGTGAATGGCCTTTGCAAGCTGAATAGTTCTGGTCAAAAAGGAAGACAGGTTTTATGGGAAATGTAGTTCTTCCCCTTACCTTACCATCCTACGGATTACCAGCCAAGTCTCATTCATACTGATCACATGCAAACAGATGATGTGTCTGGCACTGGTTTGCACGTCTGTCTTTGGGCCAACACGGAACATGCCTCAAGTTTTAGCCTGGTGCCCTACAAGTAAATTGTCTTTCAGCTTGCTGCTAATTAAAGATTTATTTACTCTGCTGTTGATTTTTTTCCTCGGGCAATGTAACATCAGCACTCCCTCAACGTCTTCAAAATTTACTTCCTCAGCAACTCAGCATTCTTAGTGTCATCCCGGGCCTGGGAGATTCACCCCAGGCTCTGCATGAACCTTCTGAAAGCTCTATACAGATACTACATTTACTCCTAGGCTCAGTGGTTAGCACTCTGCCCTTTGTAGTGTTGGATCCCATGTTGGAAACTCAGCTAGGACTCTATCTGCATTGAGTTTGCAGGTTCTCCGTGCGTTTGTGTAGGTTTCCTCCGGGTATTCTGGTTCCTCCCACATTCCAAAAACATGCAGGTTAATTGGCTTCCCCCTCAACATTGATCTTAGACTCTATTATTGACATATGGCTATGGTAGGGATATTAGATTTGGGACAGCTAATGACATGACTATGGATTTTGTACAGCGTTGTGTAATATGTTGGCGCTATATAGATACTGTGTAATAATAATTATAAATATGATCATACTAGTACTAGCATGGTTTCCCCATAAAGTCATGTTGCGATCCACCATGCTGGATGACTAAACAACTCATAGGAATGTCAACTATTGTTTTACTAATGGAGAAGGATTTACTGGGGTGCCTCCTGCTTGCACTCCCCTTTCTCAAACAGCCTGTCTGTAAAACTGTTTTCCAAACCATCATTTAAGATGTGCTGTGACAATTATTATTATTACACAGTATTTATATAGTGCCATCATATTACACAGCGCTGTACAAAGTCCATAGTCATGTCACTAACTGTCCCTCAAAGGAGCTCACAATCTAATGTCCCTACCATAGTCATAAAAAAAAAAAAAGACGTGGACGGTTTCATGGTGTTCTTGAAGCACCAGGTATTTTCTGTGTGTGTATTTAAACTCTATTTCAGTCTTTGCTTGACTAGGAAGCAGGCATCTTTTGTCTTGAATATGAATTTTGTTTTTTGTCCCCTTGTGCTCTTTCTCTGCTGCCAGCTCCTCTGCATTGGCTGTCAGCCAGTATTGATTGGCGCCCACCCCGTTGGAGTTAACAGATGTCAGGAGTGATAGATTACGGGTCGTTCCTTTTAATTTCACTGCTCCCGGATCACAGCTTTGAGCCTAATTCTTTTCAGTGTCAGGATCACTCTCCTGTCACCCACCTCTTCCGTTAACCCTTGTGCTGCTGGGTGACGCTGAAAGATATTAAAATTAACAAGAAGTGAAGGCAACATCTGGATCAAGGCCTATTTTTCCACTCCCTTTATTATCCTTGTCAGTTCCAAGTTCTTGTGCCGCCATTGGCCTGACTTCACACCAATGTTAACGTGTTACGTTTCTGAATAGCGATAATTGTGCATCTGCACATTTTTATGTTCGTGTGTCATATTTTTTGCCTTGTCAATAGAATACGTAAAAGTAACCCTTTAGCTGATTTTCTTGAATACGTAAAAGTAACCCTTTAGCTGATTTTCTTGAACCAGCATCACCAAATGAAGAATAATTACAGTAGTGTCCATATCAGCTACTAACATTGTGATCCAAATTTAGAAGGGCAATCTCCTATCTTGCTTTTTTTTGTGTAATTTTATATCTTTGGATTAACACTTCTATTTCTGTATCACTATTGGAGTACTCTAGGCAGATACATGCAATGCTTTCTCCAACTAGTTTTAAAAATAACATTCTGTCTGTGGTTGGAGTAGTGTCAGCTTAGAAAGCATAGGGAAAAAATAAATAAATATATATATATATATATATATATATATATATATATATATATACACACACACACACATACATACACATTCATTTTAAGTTATTTTAAATAATAAAGGTTTTTTATGTTTGCATTTCACCCATATTTGAAAATCATTTTGGCAAATTTTTACTTTTAGCCCCTTTTTATGAAACCAATGCATGATGAAGCAATTCACCTGAATTAATGAAGAGGCATGGCACATAGAATTATGCAATGGGTAAAGTAGATTGCAGTGCTGTACACACCCCAAGAAATATTTGCATGATACATAGAAGGTCACATACAGTGTATAGGTGCCACGTTGTCTACAGAACAACCGTTCTATCCACTCAGCGCCTTCCACGCTAACAACTGCTGTACGGTGTGTACAGCCGCCAGTCGAGCGTGAGCCAGGATACAGGTGCAGCAATCAGACCAGAGAGCTCTGAAATGACACACCAATTGTGGTTTCTATTGAGGAAATACACTTTCAGTCACTGGGAGACCAAGCTTTACCAACAAAACTCCCTATTCTATAATATCTACAAGCAAAAGACAAAAAAAAAAAAAATCAAGTTCACTAGTGACTATTACTGTAGATAAAAAAACGCACATTTTCGGCCAATTTCAAACTTGCAGTTAGCATTGTACCAAAGGCACAACTGTGCTCCCATTCAACCAAATGAACCATTTTTCCCAAGTTTTGCAGTTGGGTTGCAACACAGTTCCTGGAAGAGATTTGTCATTTTTGCCATGTGCTTGCTTTTCTTCCTCTGGAGGAAGAACTACACCACGACTACAAACACAAGAGCAATGCATGCAATTGCTTTAACCTGCAGTGTGGTTTGCCATTTCTGGACGCCAAGCAGCAGTTTGCTCTGCAACTATGTATGGCTCACTACACAGTTTGCAGCAGCAAATGTGATAAAGGCCTTATTCTGAATTTGATTTGTTCAAACTAACAACATAATGATGTTTCAGGTGCAACGCAGAGCAGAGGTAACTACTATTGGTACAGATGCCCGTTAGTAGGGAGATGGTCTGAGAGAGATGCCTGTCAGTAGGGCAATAGAAGGCATGGGGTCACCCAGGAGGAATCCTCAAGGTGATGCAGCTGAGGAGGGATGTGTATTCCTGTCTGTCTGCTTGGTAAAGGTGCCATAAGGCTCCTGGGTATAGTGCATGTCAGAGAAGCATGGTGGGAGGTGAGGCTGGAATTTTGTAGAAGGAGTTTGTAGGGTTTAGACTCTGCTACAATGCTATGTCCACAAACATGGGGGAAAATGCGAGGCAAATGATGAAAAATCCCCATCTCCCGGGATGTGTGTGAGAAGGTCAAGATGTGTCAGTGATATCTATCAGGAGGATGCGAGAGTCTAGATAGGAATGTCAGTCTGCATTTGGGAGTGTAGAAGAGCTGGCTGGGAAAAGATACACAATGCAGAGATGATTAGTCCGATGGAGCAGTTCCTTATGTTCCAGTACCACAGCTCCTGGGTATTCTATCATGAGCTGGCTAAAGATCTCATGGCTGCACTGTTCTGGCTGAAGAGCCCACGGTCAGCTTACTATGGAACTGGCATCCCAGAAACTGTTGCCTATCCTGCCCAGGGAACTGTACCATCCATCTTCCTACTGTGCTGCTTAGATAAATGGCCAAAACTTCTCCGGATGTTGAAACTGGAAACAGATACTATGGTATACATTTTGTGTCAGCCTTTATTTCTTTAAAGGATAGGAACCTTTGTTTTTAAATTACTCAAGATTAATATTTTTGGTAGTTTTTTTATTACATTGTTTTAAAGATTGAGCTGGGAATGGGATTTAATTACATGCTCTTTCAATTTTTTCCATGAAGATTATACCTATAAAAAAAGTCAGTAGTGGCAACTCCCACACAGATTTTCTTTACATTCTCAGTAAATTATAGTTTACTTTCCTAAGTTCACAGTAAAAGTGATCAAACAGCGAGAAGCAGTAAGAAGCTTGTTTAGTGACGCATCAGCTGCCACTGGAAACAATGCACTAACCTGACGTTCCTCCAGATCTGTCTTGTTGGCAATCACCACAAAGGGGAATTTGTCTGGCGATGAAGGATCAGCTTGTACCAGGAATTCTTTATGCCAGGTGTCCAGAGCATGGAAAGAATTAGGAGATGTCACATCAAAGACTAGGAGACAACAGTCTGTGCCCCTATAGAGTGCTGCACCCAAAGACTGGAAGCGTTCTGTGCCTGCTGTATCCCAAATCTGCACAAAAGAGAGAGACATACATATCAAGAAGGGCCTAACTGTGCAAACTAACCCCAACAAATGTCACCAATATCACTTGAGGTCTTAGGACTGGATATATAATGTACAAAGTCACTTTTAAATTCCATAAATCAGACAATAGGAATAAAGGTATTCCCAATCACTGAATAAACGTAGGGAAGAAGAATCAAATAAATTTACTTTCTGGCCTCTATTGCTATGTACTACATAAAACTATTTTTATGTACTTTGTAAAATGTTATCAGTGTACCCACAAAGGAACTTACATTGTCCTGTACCTACCACAAAATTCTGCATTCTTGGAAGGCCAGTCCACCCACCCAGATGTTTTTGGGTTATGTAAAGAAACTGAAGCATAAACAAAATAAACCTGCCTACATACCAGGGAAGAACATAGAAAACCCATGCAGATATGGTCCTACGAGGTTCCAGACCTACAAGGACAGAGACCTATCTGCTCAGACCCATAATAGAGACTCACTGGGCCACCATATGCAGATTTTCTTTAAATACACTGGGAACCCTCATAGGTAAAAAGTCTTTTTAAAGTGTATGTTAAGGTATGGCCTAAACTTACACCCAATTTTTTTAAGCCAATGTAAAGCTTAAGTTTGAAGAATTGCTAGCAGGTAGGCTTTTTTTTGGGCAGAACAGTGTTGGTCAATCAAGATAGCTGAAGACAACAATCCTAGAAACAGACCAAGTGAAGATGTTCTTGGTCAGCCACATGGGGGAAAGGGATGCCATATTGAGAGGTAAATGTGCCATATTTTGGCAATTTGTGTACGATAAAGCAAAAGCCCACCCACTGTAATTTTTGCAGCAAAACTAGAGAACTATGGAGACTGATCAATGTCTGTACCCTGAATATTAACTTTCATTTCACTTCTGTATTCTAATAATAATTATATACATTAGGAGGTTCCCAGAATTCTTTTCAGTGAACATGCTCCTCCATGCAAACATAGTCACAGGTAGATGTGCACCTTGATTTTTGTTTACCTGTGCTGTCACCAGTCTGTCATCTATTCGTAGCTCTTTGGTGAAGAAGTCTGCCCCTATGGTGGCTCTGTAGTAGTTGGTGAAGCGGCTGTTGACATATTGGTTCATCAGTGCTGACTTTCCCACTCTGCAAGGCAATGAATCCCAATTAGATACACATTCAATGTGGGCACAAAGACGGGAGACTTGATTCTCTACTTGACTAGAACTAGTAAATTCTTTGCATTCCACCAGTCATGTGAGGTGCAGTGCAAATACGGATTAAAAGATCAAAATCAATAGACTGTTTGCAATATCTGAATAGGCTATTATTATTACCTATCTACGGATACAGTGCGGACTGTCCTCTGACAACCCCATAACAGAAATCTGACCATAGAGCAGCCAAAGAAGCTGCTTTTCAATCCCGACCAAGCAAATTTTTCTTAGGTGTAGAAGTTCAGGTAATTAAAAAAGTGCCTCTAAACTGAAAATGAGGCTCTGTTAAAATTTGGTTACACAACTCAAGAGAGTGACAAGTTCTCTTTGTTATTGTAGATGGTGGTTTTAAGCTCTGGTACTGTTACCTAGCCATCTTTAAGGGAGTGTACATTCATTTTCAATGATCCCAGATATTCAAAATCCATTCCAGCGACCAAGTACTGCACGATGCATGAACGAGTGCTCTACATACAGCACTGTTCGGCTCTATGGAGAGGTGAGGGGTAGAATGATGGAGCGGCACCCCGCTGTGTGCTCTTCCCTTTTGCTTCCATTAGGATCGTTCGTTGTCCATCGCCCGTGGATCCGCCAGGACAGTTGTTCGAACGATGGACAACGGACGCTATACACACGCCAGATTCCCGTCTGATATCGGCCCCGAGACGATTATCGGACGAGAACCATTGTGAGTGTGTACGTAGCCTAAATCAGGCCCGTTGATGCTGGACCTTCAGGCAGGCCTGAGGGGGTAGGCAGATAAGGCTACTGCCTTGGGTGCTGTAGCAGGAGGTGGGTGGGTTGAAAAGGCCAGGACCTACACCCTATACCTCCAAAGCAGTTAAGGACTAATAGGGGGATCTTTTCAACCTTCTCCCGGCAATGAGATATCAACAATAATAACCAGTTCCCAGGTTTGTTATATAATACAGGTTTGGCTAGATGTCTGCTGTACACACAAAACTTTCTTTACTTTGTTTTTTTAAACCAAATCAATCCTCAAGATTGGCATGACAACTTTGTTACAAAGGTTACCAATTGCATTGCACTATAAACTTACCCTGCATTCCCAATTAAAAGAATCTTAATGTGTTGTCTTGAGAACATCTCCCAATGTCAAGTAGAAAAACACATCAGGTGAAAGTTCCAGGGAAACTACCTGGCAGGAGAGTAAAAAAAAAAATGTATTTTGAGTTACATAAGTCACATCAAGTGCCTTGTTGAGCGACTGACAAGTAACATGCATGCAGAAATAAATGCCTACTATTTATTCCAGTTATAAATGTAATAAAAAATATTTTTACATAATATTTGTTTAAAGCCCATTTGCTCAACATATGAGAGTTTGCATTAGATACACAAGTTTACATCATACTTTAGTCTCTGCTCTACAGGAACATACAGTAGAACCGTTATAAATTACTCAAAATAAATCACACAAATGATTTTTGACTGGGTTGCAAGGCAGGTACAAGCAAAAAGTGTTGTGGTGTTGGCAGGAAGAAAAGAACAGGGCCTGAGCAGGGCTTATTTTGTGTAGGATAGTCTGGATATTGTAATGGTTAATGCATAATAAAATTGTTTTGAGAATATGTCGACTAAAAAAAAACCAAAAAGGTTACACATACATAACACAATACAAAAATACATGCCTAATAAAGTTCATTGAACAATTACAAAAATAAGCTTCCATGGTGGAGGTGGATGTGGTAGGTTTGCACATGTGTGATGGAGGGGCAGCAGATGGGAGGTTTTAATATTTGTACCCGATATTGGAACTGCAGACCAGTTTGTAAAAATGGAGTTTAGCTGAAGTGTTAGGATACACAGATCAGCTATTGGATATTATAAGATAACTGTGGGAAATATAGTGTAGAAACCACATTGTGAGGGGTATTTTTATTACAAAGCGTTGACATATTACGCAGCGCTGTACAAAGTCTATAGTTATATGACTAGCTGTCCCTCCAAGGAGCTCACAATCCAATGTCCCTACCATAGTCATATGTCTTTATTACAGTCTAAAGTCAGTTTTGGGGGGAAGCCATTTAACCTGACTGCATGTTTTTGGAATGTGAAAGGAAACCCAAGCAAACACTGGGAGAACCTGCAAACTCTATGCAGATAGTCTACTGGCTGAGATTCAAACCTGGGACCGCTGGGAGTGCTGCAAAGGCCAAAGTGCTAACCACTGAGCCACCGTGCTGCTCATATATGTTGCATTAACTTTTTAAAGGGCTGCACACTGGTTGGTGCATCATAATGTATGCTTTTTCTTGGATGTTTGTGGATTCATCATATGTGTGTCATCATTGTTGTGCAAATATGACTTGTATAATGAAGTGCAGTGTAATATAGTGATACAGGTTGACAATCAAAAATCCTGCAACCTCCGGATCTGAGGATAGCCGGATTTTTTAAAATTCGTTTTTTTTTTTTATACTCACCTCCACACACAGACCAGCCTTTTTCTGGCAGCACCCACGGACATATGGTACAGTTCCAGGGAGCAGGCAGCAAGGACGTCTCAACTTGTATTTAGTGTAACAAGCAAGACCTAACAGCTGTTTCTGCAGAACAGCGCCATCAAAACATTAGTGGCCAAACAGTGTACTACAGTCCATATATTGAAAATGCAATCTGAAATTCAATGCGGAAAGCTGAATGAACCGGATTATCGATGGCCGGATTTTTGATTGTCAGCTTGTATATGTGTAAAAAACTAGATAGAATGTAAGGAGGAATACAATTTGCTATTGATTTGATTCGTTCAGATGCAATAAATGACAAATAAAAGCTGTGGAAACTTTTGAAAAATGGAAAATGCTCCAATGGCAAGATCTGAATCTTGATTTGCAAGATGCAAATGGCCAGATGCAGAGGCTGTCATTTCTTTCATCCACATGGTCTCTATATTACAAATCATTGCATTTTTTTTTTACTTTTGGGGTGTTTGGTTTGTTTCCAACAGGACGTGGATCCAAAGGCGCCTAATGTCAGAGTATTCCAGAGGTCTGACAAGAAACAGATGTTCCCAGTTTTGAATGTTTCAAATACTTTAAATCCATTTGGCTGCACACCTACAATATATATTTAGTATACATTTTTATATATGCAATTTTTTAGTTGCTTTAGGGGTCCCACTAGTGGGAGGGCTACAGTACTTAGAATGTACTGTATAATTTTAATGGGTAATAGGGGGTTCAAGTCAGTTAACGTAATGGGTGTGGAAACATGAGCAATTGGAAATAGGTTTGCAAGTGTGGGTTTGAAAAATTACACCAACACAGGTCTGTAGTGCAGAACTGTTTTTCCAAAAAAAAAAACAAGGTTTTGTGTATATTTACACTTTAGATTAGGCAGGAGAATGCTAATCGAAGATCTCTAACATTATTTGGCCGCCTACCCTGATATAAATCAATGCAATAAAGAAAAATTGAAAAGCCAAGGTATATGCTGTGCGGCAATGTATCAAGAAAACATCCTTTTTTTAAGGAATGTGCATACAACAGTATTATTATTATAGAACTATTTAACACAGTAAAGGTCATCCCCGTTGCACTTTGTGGAGGGGGGTTCTTTTGACCTGTCAACTAGACATAGAATGCCGCAAAAGATTGAAACAATTGAACATTCTGTGGTCCTGACGCGTTTCGCCTCTAGGGGCTTCCCCAGGGGATTTGGCACAGGGTGTTGGTTTGCTGGCTTCATATAAACATATCATATATACAAACATAATTACACAAGAAATCAATACTGTTGTCTATCTTACACATAATTATAGTATAGCTCAGTCAGTAGTGAGGGTATCAAGTCAATTGTTAATGCTAGAGTAAGGGTGTCAAATCAATTTGTTGATACTAGAGCATAGGATGGAGCGATGTACATATATGAAAAAAAACACAATATGTTCATTGAACTTATAGTTGTACAGAATATATGCAATATTCCAAGTTTTAAGTTTGACTATAAAAAATAAACATAAGGAAAAAACACAAATATGCAAGTTTAATATCATAACATTTATCATTATTATTAAACAGGATTTATATAGCGCCAACATATTATGCAGCGCTGTACAAATAAATAGGGGTTGCAAATGACAGACTAATACAGACAGTGATACAGGAGGAGAGGAACATATCTATAAATGTAATGAAATGGAAGTCCAATTTATGTCCAAGTATAGTACATCAAATAAAGTGTATATACTACTTAATAAAGATTGTACATAGTTGATAAAGAATGTTGATATTGTTTCTCATAAATGCAAAAAATGTACTTACGCGGAATGGGTTCTAGTTAAAAATAAAGAAAAAAGGGGTCTCAGAAAAAGGTGCACTAAATAGTGACACCGGAGTCTGGAATAGAAGAAAAACTGAGGTTTACTTCGGATAAGCCAATAGATGTCACAAAACATTAATTGTAATGCAGAAAGAAATTCAATATAAACAAGATTAACAATGCTATATTGAATTTATAGGATATTAGAGTGGTGCTAGACTTATTAGTAGTTTCCTAATGAAGGATAATGATAATAATGATGATACTAATAGTAATAAAAGGGGTTATAAGTAAAGGTGCGTACACACTTCCAATTTTTATCGTTCAAAATGAACGACGAACGAACGTCGAACGATCGATTGGGCAAAAATAGTTCGTAAAAAAAGTAACCAACGACGCCGACGAACGAGGAAAGTCGTTGGAAATGAACGACCGGACCGGCGGATCGGATTGGACGACGATCGTTGACCATCGTTCGTGTGTACGATCGTTCTCTATCGCTCAAACGATCGTATCTATTGTGTGTACAATATCTACGAACGATCGTGTCGTTATCTGTATGTGCAGGATCGGTGCTATACGATCGTCGTAGATATCGTGCAGGATCGTTCGTCGTTCGTTTTCCAATGATAATAATTGGAAGTGTGTACGTAGCTTAAGATACGTTGTGGATACACCTGTATATTGCCAAGTATTCATTGGTATAATAGTAATGAATGCATAGTATAATTGCAGTAAGTGAAAAAAATTCCTTAATAATTCATTCAAAAGGATGATTACTATGCCTGGAAACACTGGATGTAGTGATTTGGATGCTGTGTCGTGCAGCAGAGGCTGTGCAGGACAAATAGTATGGAAAAGACAGTTCTGGCGTTTTCAGAGGAAGTGGAAACTCAGATACGAGCTACAGCGCATGCGCAATGCATTCGCAATGAATTCGTGCATGCGCTGTAGAGTGCTGGAGCACTTCCACCCTCAGTATGTGCAGGGCCTTAATGAACTACCCCTATGCAAAAAGCGGTGTGGTTCAATGAGTCATGCAAATAGCAGGACCCAAACCAAGGACACTGATGCTGGGCACCGGGCAGGGTTAGGTGCTCGCCCGCTATAGCGTCGTGGGGCGCCACACCTCATTAGAGTGTCCCCCACTAAGGCCACCTGCACAAAGATAGTATGTTGGTGGGAGTATATATATGGTTTGTGTGACGTGTGATAGGATATAATGTGCATATTTAGTGTTAATAAGTGTATGGGAGTAATAAAGTAAATGAGAAAATATAAGTGAAGCGTAGGTGTGAGAGAACATAATAAATTGACCAGGTGAAATGGAAAGGTATAAAATGGATAGATTGTGATAGAGAATAATGACCTTTAAGTGTTATTGGTAATACACTGTAGTAAAAATATAACAAAAAGAAATTCTATGAATTAATAATTGGACATATGATGGAATTTTCAATAAGTATTTTGTTTACAGGTGATATATCATTGATTTGAAATATTAATACCTTTTACAGAACTATTTCTGTCATACAGGAGTCATCACTTATTACACCAAAATCCATACAAAGACTATATATGAATATACAGTATAGATACACTTTAATATACATGTACAATTGCAACAATAGTCATCAAAGGTGTATGTCAAGGTAAATAAAAAAAAAATATGTGCAATACATGTCTTAAATACACTTCCCAACATCTTATCCCTTTGAAAAGCTTACCCCTACAAGTACAGATGAATATCTTTTTGATCTTACATAATCACACTTATCTTTTTACCCTTGTTGTGGGCTGACAACGCACAACTTTTTTTTTTTTTTTTTTCATGCACAATCATTCTGTTCTGCAAAATCAGAACTAGAGAGCTAAACAGAGAAAACACAGGAAGTGTGCAGGTGAGACAGTTCTGTATTCTTTTACCAAAGCAATAGCTTCATATTGTACTTATCAAATATATAAAATAATTTTAAATGTATATTTAACACACCAAAAAGAAGCAAATAGAAAGAGTCCACTTACACATCGATCTGGCTTATTCATTTGTGTTAAGTTTTAGGATGAGGTGGTCTAGGGCCTAAATAATAAAGGTCTGAGTCCATTTGTGTGCAAAACATCTTTTTAAATATGTAATCAACCAATACAGGTCTGCATGGAGACAGAAATATTAATATATTATGCACAAAAAACCTGTTGCATTGTTCATCAAAAATGCACAACTGTTCTGTGTCCTCTGCACACCTCCTAAATTATGTCCAAGAGCCCTCTTCAATATGATTACTTTTTATGCTGTATGGATTTGACATGTGGAGTGGTGAGTAGTTTGGGAAAAGACATGGCTGACATCTCTAAGTCCAAAAAACGTTGTGTGTTGTGATCCAACAACAGAGATTAATAAGTGCCTTGTCCGCTTTGCGCTTTCTTCTAGGCTAATTTAACTCCTGTCCCCTCTACAGAGTTCAATACTCAGGGCTGCAGATCTTTCTGTTTCTTTACATTTGCTGCAAATCCAAGGCAGAGCAATAGTGCATTACTGTCCTATAGATTTTTATGGCAGTCTATAGATACAGTTAGGTCCATAAATATTTGGAAAACTTTTTTTCTAATTTTGGTTCTGTACATTACCACAATTATTTTAAATGAAACAACTTAGATGCAGACTTGAACTGCAGACTTTCAACTTTAATTCAGTGGGTTGAACAAACAGATTGTATAAAATGTGAGGAACTAAAGCCTTTTTCTTTTCTTACACAATCACTTCATTTCAGGGGTTTAAAAGTAATTGGACAAATTATTAAGCTGAAAATAAAATGTTCATTTCTAATACCGGTACTTGGTGAAAACCCTTTGCTGGTAATGACAGCCTGTAGTCTTGAACTCATGGACATCACCAGATGCTGGGTTTCCTCCTTTTTAATGCTCTGCCAGGCCTTTACTGCAGCAGCTTTCAGTTGCTGTTTGTTTGTGGGCCTTTCTGTCCGAAGTTTAGTCTTCAACAATTGAAAAGCATGCTCAATTGGGTTCAGATCAGATGACTGACTTGGTCATTCAAGAATATTCCGCTTCTTTGCTTTAATAAACTCCTGGGTTGCTTTGGCTGTATGTTTTGGGTCATTGTCCATCTGTATTATGAAACGCCTCCCAATCAATGTGACTGCATTTAGCTGGATTTTAGCAGACAGTATGTCTCTGAACACCTCAGAATTCATTCGGCTGCTTCTGTCCTGTGTCACATCATGGATAAACACTAGTGTCCCAATGCCATGGCAGCCATGCACGCCCAAGCCATCACACTGCCTCCGCCATGTTTTACAGATGATGTATGCTTTGGATCATGAGCTGTTCCACGCCTTCTCTATACTTTTTTCTTGCCATCATTCTGGTAAAGGTTGATCTTGGTTTCATCTGTCCAAAGAATGTTTTTCCAGAACTGTGCTGGCTTTTTTAGATGTTTTTTTAGCAATGTCCAATCTAGCCTTTCTATTCTTGAGGCTTATGAGTGGCTTGCACCTTGCAGTGCATTCTCTGTATTTACTTTCATGCAGTCTTCTCTTTATGGTAGACTTGGATATCGATACGCCTACTTCCTGGAGAGTGTTGTTCACTTGGTTGGCTGTTGTGAAGGGGTTTCTCTTCACCATGGAAATGATTCTGCCATCATCCACCACTGTTGTCTTCCGTGGACGTCCAGGTCTTTTGGCGTTGCAGAGTTCACCAGTGCTTTGTTTCTTTCTCATGATGTACCAAACTGTAGATTTTACCATTCCTAATATTGTAGCAATTTCTCGGATGGCTTTTTTCTGTTTTTGCAGCTTAAGGATGGCTTGTTTTATCTGAATGGAGAGCTCCGCATGTTGTCTGTTCACAGCAAAATCTTCCACATACAAGCACCCCCCCCAAATCAACTCCAGGCCTTTTATCTGCTTAAATGATAATGACAGAACAAAGGAATCACCCACACCAACCCATGAAAGAGCCTTTGAGTCAATTGTACAACCCAATAAATTAAAGCTGAAAGTCTGCAGTTCAACTTCATCTGAGTTGTTTCATTTAAAATTATTTGTGGTAATGTACAGAACCGAAATTAGAAAAAAATTGTCCCTGTCCAAATATTTATGGACCTAACTGTGTAATGCACCTTGCAACATAGCATATAAACAAACAGTGGGGCCCCTAACCCTTCATATATATTTGTGTAATGATATGTGAAGGGTAGGGGCGGTTTATAGGTTAGCTTAGGGGAAGGGAGGGTGAGGGAATAAGGCACAATGGTGTTTTTATTTTTTAGTACCCGCCATATAAAATATTGGGAAATGTGCATGCATCACAAAGATTTACAGCACATGTTTTTGTTTTGTGTGTGCACGCGCGTATTGTTTTGCCTTGACCTATGCTTTAAGCATTGAGCAGCCCCTCCTTGATATCAGCTGAATCTCTGGAAACAATAGTAATTTGCTGCAAAATCAACCTTGAGAAAAGCTCCTCTAATCTTTAAAACGGTCAACCAGGGGATGTTTGGAGAATTCAGAGGGCCAATTGTCTAGCAATCCTTTTTTTTCTGGTTGATACTGGCTGAACCTGATGACAAACATTTTACAACAATAGACTCACAGATTATTCTCTGAACTGTTTAAACAAATCCAAGGGCCAGATCTCACTTTGTTTCTTTTTTTTTTCTTTCTAATTAGGCAGAAAAAACAGTACAATAGAAAATAGGTCAATAAAACCCTCTAAAAAGGGCACCACAATAAAGTGTAAAACTTCCAGTCCAATGCCAATGTAAGCACAAAACCAGATGGCTGGGTGTCTGATAATGGTGCAAACACAAAGTAAACAGAAGGTAAACTACATGCAGACATTAGATTTTTAATATTATTCCTGAATGATATCACCACCATTCTACACATATGGCATATCGTGAAGATATCATGTATGTGTCAGCTAACTGCTGTCAACCCATGCATGGTTCTGTACATGATTGTTCACTGACTAGTAACCTCTGTGTTTTCATGTATGCATGCATATTCACTCAAATGTGCCAGGCTGAATCACCAGTATCACACAAGTATTGTCATGGATTATTATTGGCCAGCTGAAATCACTAAACTACATTTACTATTTACTTACATATTATTTATATATATTTATTTATTACATATACTAGTATCTTTACTGGCATTTATAAAGAACACACAGGAACAAATTATTCCAAGCTATCATCTCTAAACATATTTCTGTAAGTTTAACAGATAAATATATATTTTACATTGCCAATTATGGTACATGACGTGTGTGCCTAAAGGGGTCTTTTAGAGCTGTGATGTAAAACCAATATTTTTTCCTGCTCCAAGGTGCATAGCAGATTTGCACATGGTGGCAATCTTTAAGCAACAACCACATGACCAAAAAAATCTTCCGCAACCATGTGCAAAAAATTGGTTCACAACTTTTTCCAATTCATTTGATTTGGAGAGGTTGAGACCACAGTTGAGCCAATGACAAAACTCGGTGGATCCACCACAGGTCTGGAATGGGTGTAAATCTTTTGATCCAACACCTAAAAATTCCCTGAAATAAGTATACACATTCATGCAACGTCCAGACTGCAGCTTGATTCTGCAGAGTTTAGAAGTATTAGATGTTTGTCATTTGATGATGATGTCTGAGAGCACCTTTGCTCTACATATACCATTGGCAAAAATATTAAATATCAAATATTAAAAGCGTACCTAAACTCAACATTTTTACTTTACATAGAAGGGTGCAGCACCGCCCTATAGGTCCACAGCAATCAAGACTTAACGGGAGTGCAGAGCCTCCCGGGATTCCTAGGTCATGCTCTGGGTGCTCCCTCTGCGCATGCTCTGATCTTGAGCATGAGCAAAAATAATAAATATCAAATTTTTAAAGCGTACCTAAACTCAATCTCATACCTGCGCAGTGCAAGATTGGATTAAGGAGCAAGAAGACCTGAAGAAAAGGCTGAAAATGGTGGCACCTGGCGCTTCCTGTGCGCCAGGACAAAGAGGAATCCCAGGACGACGCAAGACCGGTTTGCAAGTCCAGCGCCATCAAGGGAGCTGTGGGATTAAAGGTAAGTGTAATTTTTTTGGTTTTTAGTTTACTTTTGCTTTAGGAGAGATTGCAGCTGATTATCTAAAGGAATTCAGAATGTTCCCTTACCATGGCACACTTTGCAAGACATTTGTCACGTAACTTAGTGCATGTGGTGATAATTCCCAAAAATACCCAAATACAAGCAGGGAAAAAAAAAAGAAATTCAAACAGAAAAATTTTTTGGGATGGCTGAATTCTGCAGAACTTCATCTCCTTTATTATTCTAAGTAAAATATCCCTTTCTAGAGATAATTCACTTTGCTATGTGAACAGACTATATTCCTACCTATATTAGTAAATCGTTTGCCAAAGACATTGCAGTACATACCTTGTATGTGTCTCCAGAGTGCAGAAAGTTTGTGCAGGTCAGTTTTTGTTGTCTGAATACCTGGAAAACCTCATGCTGAGTAACAGAGTTCCTGGTTCCTGAGCATGTGAGAGGAGGAGCAGGCTGCAACTGGGCTCAGGGAGGTGCCTCTTACCCCTAAGGTGATTTAAAAACAAAAGTCTTAACACATTTGGTGCCTGATGTAATCAGTGAACAAAAAATAACGTGAAACTGGCTTACCTGATGTCTTTTAGTGCTATATAGAAAAAAGGTTTGTTCATTCTTTAAACATCAGTTTGGTAAGTTTTTAGGATTCGTTACATGACACATAAACTCTGCAATGTGGTAACAGGATTTTATTGTTTGTTAGTGGTAGTACTAGTGCTGTACAGACAGCTGTGTTCACGTTTCAAGTGAAACATGTTTGGCTACAACCTGCCATTTGGAAACAGCGGTCATTCCTGTTGGTCGTTTATTTTTCCTAGAGGCAAACTAAACTACGCCAAGAGACAGCTGTACAACTGCTTTGTGCTCCAGACACATGGATAACAAAAATCTAGATGCAGACCTGTAACAGGATCAAGTTATTCTGCGTGGCTATTCACACTGCACTACTGGTTCCTAAAGAACCAGCATTTGCACATTTGATAGCAAGCAACAGTGAGCTGTAGTGAACCGCTCACTGCTACCCCCATTCTTTCTTTATGGGGCTTCTGCAGGTAGAGGCTACGTGTAGTGTCTTTCCTGAGGTAGCGGTTTAACCACACCGCAACCTCAATGCCAGCCTGAATGTAGCCCAAACCTTTCATCTAGCCCAGGGGTCATCAAACTTTTTTAATTTCAGGGGTGGGCAGGAGAACACCAGGACGGACTCTCTCTCGAGTCCCACCCTAATGGCTCCGCCCCCACTGGGAACGCCCTCCGAAGGGAAATCCCTCTCCTTCGTATGCATTACAGAGGAGAAGGAATGTTCCCTATTTACTGCCGTGGTAAATAGGGAAGGGAGCCACAGCAAGAGGAGGCGCTAGAGCTCCTGCGGCTCCAGTAGTAGGTTCTGGCCTAATCCGGTCTGGCAACGTGCGGCTCTGGAGCCGTGTGTTGCCGGCCGGATCGGCCAGGGGGCATTAGGTCGGAACAAACTACCGGCTAGGCCGTATCTGGCCTAAAGGCCAGACATTGCTGACCTCTGATCTAGCCTCTAAAGTATTGCATTTTAGCAAAGCTGATATATAGGAATAAAAAAATAAAAAAACAAACAAACCAATTGTAGGTTTACAACCTTTGTGTATTAGGCTACGTACACACGTCAGATCATGTCAGTCTGATTCTCACCTCAGGGCTAGTATTGGATGAGAATTTGGCGTGTGTACAGCGGCCGGCCGACGTCGTTCATGGATCCATTCTGGCAGATCCGCAAATGGTGAACGACTGCAATGCACATACAGGGGGGAGAGCGTAGTGGGTGCCCCTTGCTCCTTCTTCCCCCCTCTCCATAGAGCAGAATGGTGCTGTATGTACAGCACTCGTTCATTCATATTTCAGTCTTTTGTTGTTGGAAAAGAACGTAAAAGATTCTTTCCAACGTTAAAAATCTAACGTGTGTACATAGCCTTGGTTCTTTACAGCCTTCCTTTTTAGGGGTTTGTGCATCTCCTATGTTCTTTGTACTAAAAGCTGCTCCTTTTTTTTTCATCTCAGAAAGTTGTGTTGAAGCCCTATAGTATAGATAAATAAGACTGTGGACGTGGTTGTAACTGGCTTACATTTCAGTTATTCTTTAGTTGATTTTGAGTTCCTTGGTGTTAATTTTCATTTTCAGTCACTTGTATGGAGTGGAAAAGCAAAAAACTAATTATGCACACATTTTAACGTGGAATCACATCTCTGCATTATCAAGGAAACCCACTTAAAAAAAGGGAGAACAAACTCAAGGCAGATAATGTCCTGGTTGAGATTTAAATCTGTGACCGTAGTGCTGCAAAAGCGAGAGTGCTCGCCACTGAGCCAACTGTACCAACACAATTGATTTTTAATGGCATTCCAATACCCCAAAAACATTTTTGAAAATATTAATTTATCCTAAATGTTAAACCCTTCTCCTGCAGGTGGAACATATTGCATAAATGTGTCTGGCAAAAATGGTATCTCAGGATTTAAGCAGGAAATTAGGCCAATACCATTTAAGAAAATGGTGGCACTGAGAGACAAGGCAAAGTGTAGAAGAATTCAAGCATGGACTGGAGAGGTGCTAGGCTGCAGTGGTCAAATTCCGGTATCAGGACATCCTAGGCAGGGGGTCAATATTTGTTTTTCATCATACTTTTTTAACCATGCCCTTTTACAATAGGTTATAGACCCATTTTTTGAGTTGACATGCAGTCCACAGAAGGTAGATTCTCAATCTTCCTCAGGCCAGCTTCAGGTAGCACAAATCCAGACACAGGTTGTAGGTATTTATACATGTAGGAAAATGTGTCCTGTGTATTGTGCATAACGTTTTGTTGATTATTTTTATAATCTGAAAGCATAACTAGGGGCGTATTAGGGGCGTATGCTTTTCCTGAAACATTTGGCACCAAAAGATGTTGCTGTTTCCATTTTAATATAACAATGATCTAGTTGCCAGATTCAGTAAGCACTATGTATACTTTCCAAGCAGTGGGGGCACATGCTGGAATCATTTAACACAACATTTTAACTACAAATAAATACTTTTTAGTGGCTCAATCCATCCAAAACAGACATTTCAGGTATGGGCTGATTAGATCATTGAATGCCTTCTAATATCTAGTGAGGACTCTTGACAAAGGTCATTCATCCACCTTGTTTTTGCCTCACAGCTGATAACAGAAGTGTACAGCTTTGTGTGGATTGAGGTACACCCATAGTTTACACACCATGGTTTTGTTTTATACTGTAGCCAGGAACGCATTGGTTCCTGCATGTCAGCTTGGCACCAGTCCAATCATTATTTCCTCTAACTCTATATAGTAACTCCATAGGTAAACATCAGAGATCAGGTAAACTTCCCAAGCATTGTCTTGCATGAAAAAGGTTTCCAGCAAATTTTATTCTCTTTGTTGCTTTTATGGTTTAGCATTGACGTGCAATTTAATTTTATTGCAACATGAAAACATTTTTTATGAACATATTTGTAAACAAAAATTCTAATTTGATTGCAGCTTAACAACCCATATTTGTAGGTATTGCATTACTTTTCTTTTTGCAGGCTTTCCCCCTGGTGACCCTGCTAGGAACACACTTCCTAGGGTGACAACATTCACTTACTGAACTGAACATGTAGAGGAGCAGCTTTGTTGCCCTTTGACATGAAGTGGTGAGGACTACAGAACCTCTTCTCCTGTTCTTATCTCTATAGAGCAAATTTGTTTGTTTGTTGGGTTACTATCATTTTTTTGTGTTGTGTGCTTTGATTGAGCTTTTTTTAATTTTTTTTTTTATTAAGTCTACTTTTGTGCCACACAAGGGCACACATACAGGGCAATTGTAGGGTATTTACCCCGCCAGCAATCCCGTGTCGTCCTCACCCGCGGTGACTCCAGGGATCGCGGGCAACATGGAGGAGACCACTGCAGCAAGCAGCGTGGCAGGGGCTGCCGCCGCTCTGCTCGCAACATGTCTCCTCTTACTGGCTGAGGGATCCCTCCTGGCTGAACTACTGTTCAGCCTAATGGCATCCCCAGCATCCCTGCAGACGTTTACTCCAACATAACCGTGTGCCCTCAGCATTCTTGCGGGTGTGCACAGTACAGCACGGCCCAGGGGTTCTGCTATAAGAGGCGCGCAAGCTACTATGCGCGCCTTTTGTACCCCCCGGGGACGAGGCACCCAGGCGGGGCTTGTATAATTTTCAATTCTCTGTGGCCAAATCGGCCGCAAGGGATTTATTATTCAGTATGTTCCTCCAATCCAATAGCGCCAGGTGGCGCAATGTGATTGGGCACTCTGCCCATTTATTGAGACCCTGTCATTAGCACCCTTGCCCATTATAGCCTCTGTGTTACAGTGTGCTTGGGTGCATTGTTATGTTGGATTACCTTTTTGACCTCTGTTTCCCTGTGTCTTGTCATCAGCTCGGACTTATTACCAGCAGGAACCCGGTCTGACTATTGACTTTGCATGAACTCTGCCTGCCCTGACTTCAGATTGTCCCTGACTATGCCTTCTGCCTCATCCTTTTGTACCTCACTTATTGGATTGATCTTTTGTGTTTTGACCTCAGCCTGTACCTGGATTACGAAGTTTGTTGAAAGTGTACCCCGGAGTTAATTGTGATTTGTGTGCTGTATCTGTGACTTTTCGCATAAGATTCCTAATTGTCTACATGTTTTGGAAGGAACAACCTTCTATAATTTACTTTTTACTGACCCGACAATGCTAACTGAATTAGCCAGATATCCTTTGTGTTAGGGTCAAATCTGAGCTCTCATTTCTCCAGATTGTGACCTTAAAGCTACATACACACGTCCAACGGTTCTTCCTGATAATCGACTCAGGGCCGATATTGGGCGAGAATCTGGGGTGTGTACAGCGCCAGTCGTCAATCGTCCAAACGACTGTCCTGGTGGATCCACAGATGATGGACGACTAATGATTATCATGCAAGGGAAGGGAGAGAGCGTTCAGCAGAGTGCCGCTCCGTCTTTCTCCCCTCCCCTCTTCATAGAGCAGAACGGTGCTGTATGTACTGTGTGCTGTGGCTGATGGCTGGCCTGGCCATACACAGGTTGTTTTTACGATCAAACCTTTAGATCAAATCATAGATTCAACCACAAATCAGTTCTTTATTTCCAAATTCAAATAACCAAAGGGGATTGATCTAGAGCGATGTTTCACAACAAGGGTGCTCCAGGGGTTTCTTTGACCAATAAGCACCATGTGCCACTCAGGTCAGTTAAGGTTACCCCAATGATTAGTGTGTTAAAGTATGATGGATACATTTTTAAATCACCCTTTCAATTGACCCCATTTGAACAAACATATAAAATTATGGAATCTTCTAGGGGCAGGATCCCACTCTATTTGACCCCTTCTGCAAACATGTCATTCATGTTACAATAGAAAGAAGATTTAGGGTTACCGAGAGAAGCTTGAGAATGGCAAGAACTGGCTCTCTAAAGGTCTCACTAAATTCATCCCTCATAGAAGGTAATTATAAAACTATAATGAGATGGCTTTAGCCTTATACTACTTTCCAAACTGAATTCTAACTTTTCCCCCGAATGTTTTCGGTGGTCAAAGGGGAACAATTTTGCATGTTTGGTGGCAATGTCCTGAAGTTCTGGTTTTGAACCAGATTTTAAAACCTCATATATTCAGTTACTCAAGTCAATTTACCCAAACAGATTACCAGTGCTACTTTCAAGGTCTGTCGCGTCTCATCCAATAGCATACCTCTCTCACAGCTTGCATTACAATTACTCATTATTGGAAATCTGCAACCGCCTCCTTCGATTTCACTAAAAATAAGCTCAATTGGATTATGAAATTGCACACAAAAGGAAATCCACTTCAAAGGTAATGCATATATCAAACAATGCCATATTCTTACACATGCAGTGAAAATTAATATTCATACTTGCCATAAGTGTACCCAAATGGGAAATTACTGGCATACCCATATCAAAAGAATAAAAATTTCTTTTTTTTTAACATGTACTTAAAAAAATAATGTCAACATACATTCAATAAAAAGATCATCACATGGCTTTACCTCAAAATTTGTACACATTTACAATACAAAATCTATCAATTCATTTTTTTCTGCATCTCGAGGTGATTAGCAGGGATTTGATAGCAGAACAACAAAGCAAACATACAGATTTCCAAATCTCGATCGTTTGCTATCTATTATGTGTACAGTTGTTCAGTGATTGTGGATTGTTCTGCAGTACACTTTCTCTGGTACACGTTACTTCCTGCATCGTTCCAACGATCTATCTAGTGTGTGTACATTATTGGTGGATTATATTTAAATTGTTACAGCATTGTGCACTGTATGTTAGTTTAAAATAATCGTGAATAATTGTTGATCTGTTGTTAGTCATTAGTTTTCTAACAACAATTATTGCACATGTTTCTAGCCTAAGGATACAACTACAAAGAATCTATTGTCCCCTTTGTTTATTCCCTCTTTTTTCCTGAATATTTTTTGCCCTCTTATCTTATTACTATAATTTTAAAAACTTTAAAAAATTATTTGAAATATAATTGTTCAATCTACAGTTGACATTTATATCGGACAAGTCTATAAGTGAAAACTGAAAAATAATTGATTTATGTATGGTAAGCTTCAGACTGCCTTTGGTACTCCAACCACCAAAGAGAAAAAGGGAGAGCCCCAGGATCCTTCTCTATTTTGTCAAAACTTTTTGTTGCTCACTGCACCTCTCTACAAATGCCGTCTACAAATGGATAGCTTTTGGCCATGCTTGTCAATCCAGCCACCAAATTATTCTGCTAAGCCGGTGAACCTGTATGTTTGGTTTATGAAGTAGAGAGGGGAGGAGGCTCCTCTGCATTGGCTTATCGCAGGAGGATAATAATAGGGATCAGACAAGAAAATAAAATTTCACTTGGCCAAGAACCTTTAAAATATCTGCCAGGACTGAAGAGTGGTGTAAAAGGTTGGGCTAATGTTCACTTATAAAAGCCTTTGTGTTAGAATTTCAATAAATCAAGGGTAATCAAATTTCAGCGCTAAGCCCTATGTATTCTGCTGTGTGAAATGTAGACATTACATTTTGGTGTTCCATGTTAACAATGTAGAGCACTACTGGAAGTTCTCACTTTACAAGAATCCTGGTAACTTCCTGTTTACAGCACTGGTTTAAGAATTCGGGATGTTAAAAATAGCAGCAACTGGATGCTGTTGTACTGAATAAAACCAAATAAGCTGGCATCATGCAAAAAAAAAATCTATTGAAAACGATACAAAATTTATTGATTATATATTATTTTAACAATTTGGATACATACATTTCCTCAAAAAGCAATTTACAATAATAAAAAACAAACATTTTCTTTAAAACAATAGACAGAACATGCACAGGCATTAATAATAAAATGCAGGAGGGCAGTCACCTAGAGTATCCAATCAACTCTCTGTTTATTAGTATGTGATCAGTGAAAGAGAAAATCTCTTTGCAATAAAAGAAAGTGTACCAGCAAAATCTGCTTTATATGTAGATGTAATGCCTTGCTTTTGTGTCTGTGTGTGTTTTTTGCTTCTTTTAATACGATGTAACAGAATAAGTATTAAAACACAAATGAAAGTGTACAGGTTTTTGTCCTAAATTATTATAAGCATAAAAACCTATAGAACGCTAGCAAAACAATCAAATTACAAAGCTAAATATATCATTTAAATCCAAATACATAAAGAAATAATGCATAACTTAGTGTAGAAATGGTAAACTTGCTGGCCAAAAGCCAGTGAATACACAGGTAAGCCATTGTTAGCTTATAGATGGAAATATCAAAATGGCCAAGTTGCAGCACCACCATTTTCTGAACAGTTTTTGGCATGCCAAGTTTCGGGGATAAAATTGTGGACCCCACCACCTATCATACTGGTATTGCCAATAGACTAATATGATTATTTAAAACCTAAAAAAAGTTAAAGAAAAGTGTGCTGTATTGATAAATGTCATACATACAGCTATGTAATGAGTAAAGCTGCGTACACACTGCCAATTTTTGTCGTTGGAAAGGATCTTTCACGATCCTTTCCAACGACAAGGGAGTGCACGATGCATGAACGNNNNATATGTCCAAAATTTTATAAATTTAATAATTAAATTTTTTTTATAAAACATAAAAAAAACATAAAAAAAAAATCTTTAAAAAAACCTAAAAAAAGTTAAAAAAAAAAAAGTGTGCTGTATTGATAAATGTCATACATACAGCTATGTAATGAGACACCGACTGTACACACGGCAGATTTTCCCCCGATAATTGGCCGATGCCGATTATCGGGCGATAAAAATCTGACGTGTGTATGTAGCTTTAAGCTCATCACCTGCAAACAACTGTCAGTTAGAGATATAAAAAAATATATTCAATTTTAGGAAAACAAGGTTAAGTGAATCTATTAAACTAATATTCTAGATATCGTATTTTGTACAAAACTAGGCAGGTTTACTTAGTTCCCAGGTTACATAAAGCAGACAATAACTTTACAAGTCTGCATGAATCAAGTGGCATATCATATTATGCAGAAACTTTAGTCTATAAATTCTTACTACTGGCACTTATTTTATTCTGTGTATCCATATCTTTCCTGCTGCTGCTTGGATATTCCCACACTAGGATAGCTGACACAGTTCTTTAGGTCAATGCCTAGCTATGCACAGAGACACACTGACATACAAGACAGGTTAAGTCTGCAAAGGAGAAAAAGGACATCTGCAGGAAGACCACAGGCAATAGTAATGACAAGTCCAATGATCGGGTACAGCTTTCACATACAGGTCCTCTTTAATGCTAATTTATGTCTGTTGTGAGATTGTGATTGCCTAATTTATTTCTATGTTCAATGGGTGTGTGGGTGCATCATACAGTATACACACAACAAACATTGCACCAGGGCAGCAAACTTTTTTGTAGGTGATATTGTATGATACAGGTATACCTTATCACAAGTTTTTATGAACAATAAACTTTAATATATCTTTTCTCTCATACAAGCCCAGAAGGGTAAATCTGTACCCAGAAATGCAGTGCAATTTGATGTAACTCACCATTCCTCAGTCTGCAAACTGCAAAAGGAAAAATGTGGTAAGGTATAAAATCGTAAAACCCAAAGGACTTTGCTTTTTCATTGCTACAACCTTTTTTGATGTTGGTACTCCCAAGAATAGATAAACATTTGTTTTTTTGATTGATTGCTTTAATGCTGATGCAAACTTGGGTCATTATTAGTAGGGAATACTACTTCACATGGAGTGGATGTAACAGATCAGTTTATGGAATTCTTTTCATGGATCTGATGTGAAATTTGTTCTTATTTCTCTTAAGAACTGTGTACTTTTTGGAATCAGAAGCAGGCATAAATGTCCTTTTTGAATAAAAGAAGGAAATTAAAAAGTTTATTTTCAGCATTTCACTTGTTAAATGAGAACTTTTGATTGTGCGTAATAAAAGCTGGTCACAAAGAAAAAAAAGGTTAATGGATCTAAACAAAGCATTGGACCTCTGCATGATCTGACTGATATACAGACACGCACGCCCATATTCCACAAATGTACGATGCTATAGAGGCATCTCTGGCCCCTCTTACCTTTCTAGGGAAGTAATTATGTGACAAACCCTAAAACTTTTCTCCCTGAGCAGTGAATGGTTGCTGCAACAAAATTTCCTCTTTATCCTGCAGTCAGATTTATATGCAAAGTCCAAATGAATTCTGAGCAGACTCACTGTCACAATAATTGGTAGCTAGCAGATAGAGAAGTTAAAGCATTGTTTCGCGACCCTTTAACATAGGGGAACCCCTTGAAATAGCTTTTAGGTTTTCAGGGAACCCCTGATATAATTACTATATCAACAGCTCACAGTATATTAGTGTGGTGGTCAGTAGGAAAATTGCCTCTTACATTGCTGGTCAGTAGGAAAATGTCACTCTTAGATAGCCAAAACAATTATTGTTATCTATTAAACTAACCTGAGAAACACAAACTTCTCATTGTTCAGGGTACTCCTAGCAACATCTGGAGGAACACTGGTTGAAAAACACTGAATTAAAGAATATCTAATGTTCAGCTTTTCCAGCAATCTTCTGTGAAGTACAAAACTCCCCAATATGTTTTGAGGGTTGTTTGCAAATCAAATCAGAAGTGCAGCCTCAACAGATAGTGAGTGAGTGTTGTCACCCTAGAACAGAAACTATTACCAGGTCAACAAGAAAAAAAGCTGGAAAACTAAATGTACTGTAGCGCTGGTATGCAACAATACGTTACATTTGTTTGTTTTTTTTTTTGTCAGATTTAAATATGTTTTAAAAAAATTGTGAGTTATTTCATCTTTCTCAAAGAGAACTCAAGGTCAGGGGCATCATTAGTAAAAACAGCATGTCAATATTTAGAATAAATGATGGAGAAAAACATTTTAATGGTAAAAAAATGATTATACAACTTCTCGCATGTGGCAATAGCACATTAATTTGCACTATCAGCAGTCTTCTCACTCAGATACAGGCTTTCTTCCAGGAATTTGAAAGGGTTCTGATCGGTGTTGGAGATGTAAAGGTAAACCAGAAATCCGGCAAACACAAGCAACAGGAGGAGCTGTAGCCATAGTGGAAGGAAGCGTCTGGTTGATTGCTCGGCTTCCTCTTCCTTGGCTTTAGGACGGATGGGCCTGCGTGGTTCCACTCCTTTCGAGTAGGATGACTGATGATGCACATGGGATATATCTTTATATGTGTTATCCCCAAATCTAGAACTGACAGATAAATGGAAAGCATGAAATAGGGGACTAGTGCAAAGGGAAAGTCAAAATACATTTTGAATGTTTGCCCAGCTTTTGTTTAGATTTGAAGAGAGTGGGGTGGATTACTGCTATTCTGAACTCAGTTTAAGAGATTCATCCTCACTTCCTGTTTTGTCAAACATTGGGCCTGATTTATTCAAGCCCTACAAGGCTGGAGAAGAGACACTTTCATATGTGAAGCTGGGTGGTTTAGCAAAAGGAATGGATTTCATAAATATAATTTAGTATATACTAGCAAATGCTTTTAACCCTAGACCAGATCTGTTCCAGGTTTGCTGGATCCCTTAGCTTTACTGATGAAAGTGTATACTCTCTGGCCTTTCAGAGCTTTAATAAATCAGGCCCAATGTTTTACCAAACAGGAAGTGAGGGGAAATCTCCAACAGCAATAAAAAAGTTTTTCACTAGTAGAGTAGGGCTTGAATCCCCCTTTTTCTTTCTTCCAGGAAGTGAGGGAGAATCTCTACTGAATGTGAGGGAGAATCTTTTCTTACACTGCCCAAAACTAACAAAAAAGTAATAAACTTGACTTTAGCTACAAAGGTTCTCTGTGCGCACCTCAAAACTAGTAACAAATAAACATAAGCTATAGGATTTCCCCCCATAAAATAACTCTCAGCATTTGTGTCCAGGGATACAGTGGCATAAACCAGATGTAGATAAATACCGGTAGCACATATGGCAGAAGTTGAACATTTAAGCAACTCCAGTGAAGAGCTTCCATCTACCAATCAGTTGTTCCACCCATCCCTCAAATGGAAGGAAAGAATTGAGTGTTCCCACCAAGCAATTACACTATTATAGTGCACTAAGCATATATATATATATATATATATATATATGTGTGTGTATATATTTTTATATATATATATATGCTTAATGCAATATATATATATATATATATATATAT